>NW_011494744.1:2129023-2140028 GCF_000754665.1 Bison bison bison | reverse complement strand
ATTTTTGGGGGCTCCAAAATCACTGAAGATGGTGATTGCAGCCATGAAATTAAAAGACGCTTCCTCCTTGGAAGGAAAGTTATGACCAACCTAGATAGCATATTCAAAAGCAGAGACGTTACTTTGCCAACAAAGGTCCATTTGGTCAAGGCTATGGTTTTTCCAGTGGTCATGTATGGATGTGAGAGTTGGACTGTGAAGAAAGCTGAGCGCCGAAGAATTGCTGCTTTTGAACTGTGGTGTTGGAAAAGACTCTTGAGGGTCCCTTGGACTGCAAGGAGATCCAACCAGTCCATTCTAAAGGAGATCAGTCCTGGGTGTTCTTTGGAAGGACTAATGCTAAAGCTGAAACTCCAGTACTTTGGCCACCTCATGCGAAGAGTTGACTCATTGGAAAAGACTCTGATGCTGGGAGGGATTGGGGGCAGGAGGAGAAGGGGACAACAGAGGATGACATGGCTGGATGGCATCACCAACTAAATGGACATGAGTCTGAGTGAACTCCGGGAGTTGGTGATGGACAGGGAAGCCTGGCGTGCTGCGGTTCATGGGGTCGCAAAGAGTCAGACACGACTGAGCGACTGAACTGAACTCAGTGCAATTATTGCAATTTTTAAAATAAAAGGTAGTAGAGTAGAAATCAAATTTGAGCTAACTGGTTAATAATTTTGTGTATACTATATGTATGTACTTATGTCTTGAGCATAATAGACAATATATACTTGCTTATACATTTAGATTTAATGAAATAACTTGCCCTCCTTTTTTCTTTTGAGGAGACTTATTGTTTTTCACTTTAATGTTCCAGATCACTCAGGAATGGTTGCATACCCAGGGAATAAAGTAATAGTTATGGACTTGTTTAAAAATAGTACTCACACCTGCTACAATTGCTTAACCAATAGAGCCACAGAAAGATCTTGTTTAAGAATCATTTCTGACATTAAATCCTTGCTTTGCTATGCGTTAGCTCTGAGCCTTTCGGAGAAGTCAATGGCACCCCACTCCAGTACTCTTGCCTGGAAAATTCAGTGGACGGAGGAGCCTGGTAGGCTGCAGTCCATGGGGTCGCTAGGAGTCGGACACGACTGAGTGACTTCACTTTCACTTTCATGCATTGGAGAAGGAACTGGCAACCCACTCCAGTGTTCTTGCCTGGAGAATCCCAGGAACCAGGGAGCCTGGTGAGCTGCCATCTATGGGGTCGCAAAGAGTCGGACATGACTAAAGTGACTTAGCAGCAGCAGCAGCAGCTCTGAACCTTTAGACAAGTTGTTTGATTTCTCTGGGCCTAATACCTCATCCATAACATGAAGTTGTTACCTATCTGCTGGACTATTAAAAGGTAGCAAAGTTTCTTGGGTTTCCAGCCTTAGAGGGATAATAAGATGGAAAATAACGAGCCTAGAGTCATTTTTTAATGTTTACTTTTTTTTGCCTGTGCTGGGTCTTCATTGCTGTGCAGGCTTTTCTCTAGTCGCAGTGCATGAGCTTCTCATTGCGGTGGCTTCTCTTGTCGTGGAGCACAGGTTCTAGGGCACTCGGCCTTCAGTAGTCATGGCACACAGGCTCTAGAGCACAGGCTCAGTAGTCGTGGTGCATGGGCTTAGTTCCTTTGCAGCTTGGGGTATCTTCCCAGATCAGGGATTGAACTCGTGTTTCCTACATTGGCAGGGGATTCTCACCCACTGAGCCACCAGGGAAGCCTGAGTCTATAGTCATTTGGTGGCTGGTTTTCCATCAGCTTCAAGGCTGGACCTCCACGTGTGATGACCTCCTGCTCTACTTTCACAGTGAGTGCTCCTGAAGACCACGAATGAGAAGGATCTCATGAACTCTGCTCAGTGCCATGAGCCACCACGTTTAGGAGATGCTGCTTTTCATCTTGACCTACAGCTGCTGCACCATTGCTGCTGCCCTTGTGACTGCTGCTCTTGTCTGTATTCTTTGTCATCATCCCCTCTAAATATTCTGGACTATCCAGATGGTCACCTCCTTATTGAGAAAGAATAGGTTTGTTCTCCCTCAGTTCAGTTCAGTCGCTGAACTGAAAAAGTTCAGTTCAGTTCAGTTCAGTTCGTGTCCGACTCTTTGCAGCCCCATGAATCGCAGCACGCCAGGCCTCCCTGTCCATCACCAACTCCCAGAGTCTACCCAAATTCATGTCTATTGAGTCGGTGATGCCATCCAACCATCTCATCCTCTGTCGTCCCCTTCTCCTCCTGCCCTCAATCTTTCCCAGCATCAGGGTCTTTTCAAATGAGTCAGTTCTTTGCATCAGGTGGCCAGAGTACTGGAGTTTCAGCTTCAACATCAGTCCTTCCAATGAACACTCAGGACTGATCTCTTTTAGGATGGACTGGTTGGATCTCCTTGCAGTCCAAGCGACACTCAAGAGTCTTCACCAACATCACAGCTCAAAAGCATCAATTCTTCGGCACTCAGCTTTCTTTATAGTCCAACTCTCACATCCATACATGACCACTGGAAAAACCATAGCCTTGACTAGACAGATCTTTGTTGACAAAGTAATGTCTCTGCTTTTTAATATGCTGTCTAGGTTGGTCATAACTTTCCTTCCAAAGAGTAAGCCTCTTTTAATTTCATGGCTGCAATCACCATTTGCAGTAATTTGGGAGCCCCCAAAAATAAAGTCAGCCACTGCTTCCACTGCTTCCCCATCTATTTGCCATGAAGTGATGGGACCAGATGCCATGATCTTTGTTTCTGAATGTTGAGCTTTAAGCCAACTTTTTCACTCTCCTCTTTCACTTTCATCAAGAGGCTTTTGAGTTCTTCTTCACTTTCTGCCATAAGGGTGGTGTCATCTGCATATCTGAGGTTATTGATATTTCTCCCGGCAATCTTGATTCCAGCTTGTGCTTCTTCCAGCCCAGCGTTTCTGATGATGTACTCTGCATATAAGTTAAATGAGCAGGGTGACAATACACAGCCTTGACGTACTCCTTTTCCTATTTGGAACCAGTCTGTTGTTCCATGTCCAGTTCTAACTGTTGCTTCCTGACCTGCATACAGGTTTCTCAAGAGGCAGGTCATGTGGTCTGGCATTCCCATCTCTTTCAGAATTTTCCACAGTTTATTGTGATCCACACAGTCAAAGGCTTTGGCATAGCCAATAAAGCAGAAATAAATGTTTTTCTGTAACTCTCTTGCTTTTTTGATGATCCAGCGGATGTTGGCCATTTGATCTCTGGTTCCTCTGCTTGTTCTCCTTAGAAACCCAGAAAACCCGTTTTGTACTCAGCGTTGGGCTATCAGCCTGCCAAACTCTGTTCTTTGTCCTAGAAGTGCTGGGGTGATGCTTAGTGACCCATATTTGATGACACCATTCTGGGGCCAGGGACAGTGATGGATGCTGATGGGAGACAGGGATGACCAAGATAGAGGTTCTGCTCTTTAGGAACCATTAGTCTTCTCCAGTCTTGGGGACTATATCCTATTTCATTAAGTTCAGTACCCCAAATTAACCTGGCATTCATGTTCTTGTTTCCTCTTTGGTTGGATGGCATCATCGACTCAATAGACATGAATTTGGGTAGACACTTCCACTTATTATTATTATTATTTATTTATTTTTGGCCCTGTTGCACAGCATACAGGATCTTATGTCCAAACCTCTGCCATCTTTAGTCGAAGTGTGGAATCCTAACCCACTGGACTGCCAGGGAATTCCCTTACATTACTTCCACTTCAATCATTCAATCCCTCTTCTCTTTTCTTCCCTCTTCCCTGTCTCCAACACGACTCTTCTCTTTTTACCTTAAGTGGCTGAGTGATACAAGGTTCTAATAACCAGGATCCTGAACTCAGAAGAGGAACAAATCAAAATGATCTTTCCCCAACTAGCAACAATTTAGGAAATATATAGCCCTGCCTCTGTTATCAATTCCCTTTTTCTTCAACATAAGCCATGCAAATAGTATTTTGCATAATTTATAAGGTTAAAAATTAATCAACCAAAAATCGCTTGTGTTCACTGAGGGAGAAGGAAAGATGGGCTAAACTAAGTTCTTCACTGCTTAGTGTTTGTACTAGGCAACATTTATTCTACTCCTTTCAGACAGAAGGAGGTTGAGAACGCACCGGGCCAGGGTGTGCTGAGTTGTTTCAGTAGTCTCCAACTCTTTGCAACGCTATGGACTGTGGCCCATCAGGCTCCTCTGTTCATGGGGATTCTCCAGCCAAGAATACTGGCATGGGTTGCCATGCCCTCCTTCAAGGGATCGTCCCAACCCAGGGATCGGACCTATGTCTCCTGAACCGGCAGCTGAATTCTTCCCCACTACTGCCACCTGGGAAGCCCCAAAATGGTTAAGAAACTTATCAAAGTTCACAGTAAAAATGGCAGAGCTCGAATTAAAAAATTATGTTTGTTTGACTCCATTCACCCTTTCAAAAGTATCTATTGATGGTGAAGCCAGCTTTGATTGATAGATTAGTATTCTTTTGTTATTGCAGATGTTCCTTTTAAAACCTTTGTTTAGTTTGGTTAAATAAAAAAAAATCTGAAAGTGTTCTGGAAAAAAAAAAAGTATCTATTGAGCACCTACTACATGCCAGACAGAGTTTCAGGAACTGCATTCACAATTCAAAAAGTACAAAAGTACAGCCTAAAGCCATTTCCAGTCTCATTCTTACTCCCACTCCTACATCTGCACCACCATGCAGTTGCCTTCAAAGCTACTGATGTTACCAGTTTCTTGGGACCTATAAATTCAGGCAGGACTTTCCCTTTTAGGTCAAACCTTGGCATAATCGATATTCCCCACCTCTCCTAATAGTGTCAGACTTCTTTGATGAGTTGTGTGAAACAACTCAGTATTTCAGGCCCATTTCACAGCTGGGGGAAAAATGTGTCCTTGGGAAGCCAGATTAAGTTTTATCTGAGATGAGGTCATTGCCAAGCAAGAGAGTGAGTGCCTATAGGCAGCTCACAGTTTCTTGACCGTGATGCACTTAATTGTCCAGGAGGTCATCCACCCCAGGTCTCAGTGATCCTCACGCTTAGGATTTCCAAAATGTTTCCACTTCACCTGTCTGAACTGAAGGTTTCTCTATCACCCCCACAGTCCTGCTGAATAAGGCCTGCATCTTTGTGGTCTGGTAATCATGAAATTTGTTGCCTTTTCCTTGTCTCAGAAAATAATCTTTAGAGTATTCCTTAGAGTTAAGGACAGTGGGATTTTGTGCCCATTAGATCTCAAATGATTTCATGAAAATTTAAAAAATCAGAACCAAAGTCTGAAATGGCTTTAACTTTTTCTTTGGATTATTCGGTTCCTTGGTAATAAACGTCCTCTTTCTCTCCTTTCTAGGGTGTGATCAGAAAGAAGGGCACCTGCCTGGTGAAAGATTGCAAATGAAGGAACACAGGGCCAGGGGAGAAGGCTGGCGCACTGAATAGAAAGGGCCCATGGTCCACACACCATGAGTCCCGGTTCATCACTTCTGGTTCTTTCTCCAGGACTACTGCCTGGGAGCTTAGCTGAATATCTACAAGTTTCGATTACATGTCAAACTGTCACTTCTGATATTATTGCTCTTGTTAAAATTATTATAGGGCACGTTACTGACTTTCACGTGACACTCTTTCATCGTTAAAAAAAAATAATGTAACAACTCTACTTAGATATAATTCACACCATATAATGCACCTATTAAATATTTTCTTTTCTGGATATTCTCAAAGTTTTATAACTATCACTACAATAACTTCTAGAACATTTTCACTACCTCAAAAAGAAACTGTACATACCAGCAGTCACCCTTCATTTGCCTCCAACTTCCTTAGCCCTGCTGCTGCTGCTGCTAAGTCGCTTCAGTCGTGTCTGACTCTGTGCGACCCCATAGACGGCAGCCCACCAGGCTCCCCCGTCCCTGGGATTCTCCAGGCAAGAACGCTGGAGTGGGTTGCCGTTTCCTTCTCCAATGCATGAAAGTGAAAAGTGAAAGTGAAGTCGCTCAGTCGTGTCCGACTCTTTGCGACCCCATGGACTGGCAGCCTACCAGGCTCCTCTGTCCATGGGGTTTTCCAGGCAAGAGTACTGGAGTGGGGTGCCAATGCCTTCTCCTTAGCCCTAGGCAACCACTAATCTACTTTCTGTCTGTACAGATTTGCCTTTTCTGGACATTTCATATAAACATAAATGTGGCCTTTTGTGTCTGGCTTCTTAGCAAAATGTTTAAGTTCATCCATGTTGTAGCATGCATCATTATGTCATTCCTTTTTGTTACCAAATAATATTCCATTGCTTGACATGCATTTATTCATCCATCAGTATGTGGACATTTGGGGACATTTGGGGTGTTTCTTTTTGGCTGTCATGAATATTTCTACTGTGAACATTTGTGTACAAGTTCTTGTATGGACAGACATTTTCATTTCTTGGGTGTATACATAGGAGTGGAATTCCTGGGTCATACAGTAACTCTGTTTAACCTTTTCAGGAACTCCCGGATTGTTTCCCACAGCTGTGGCTTCATTTTAAACAGCCACCAGCAATGTATAGGGTTCTAAATCTATACGTTCTTACCAACATTATTTTTTTTAAAAGAAATTACTATAACTATCCTACCGCGTACAAAGTGGTAACTAATTGTGGTTTTCATTTGCATTTCCCTGATGACCAATGATATCGAACATTTTTTCACGTGCTTATTGACCATTTGTGTATCTTCTTTGGAGAAATGTTTATTCAGATCTTTTGCCCATTTAAAAAATAGTGATCTCTGTCTTTTTTGTTATTGAATTCTTCATCATTATTTAAATGGAGCAAATAAATATCATAAGCTCCACCCAAAGCTCAGTGGTTGGTAAAATTTATCCACATTATGTTGTTATGTAAAGTACATGAGAGTATGTGAAATGTGACCACTGAAGCAATGTCCTGATGACTGTTGCCTGTGTATTCCAGAGCTCTGATCCCACTCATGACAAGGACAAAATATTTCTTTTGATCATAGTAGCATCTTGTAAGTCAGCAAAACCCTAAAACACTAATTAGATATTGTCAAATTTTAAATAAAATATAATACAATGATTCAATATGTGACTTACTAAATGATTGTCATTCCAATGGCTGAAGATAATAAAACTTTTAGTATAAGCAAAAACAGGATTACATTGTTATACAAAATCCATTCGTGCTCTCAAGGTATAGTTAATTTGAAGTTTTACTTCTATGTACATTTAATTATTGAAAATAAGTTGCAAAAATTTTACCAAAGCTGATATTAGATAAACTAGAGGTAAGAACCACCTTCTCTTCTTACAAATTTTGGTATCTCACACAATAGTAGTGACTAAAATAAATGGTGCCAAAATTTTAAAGAGTCTTTTTAAATTCAGAATATAATTAAAATCTCATGTAGCTTTATTGGTTTTAGTATCCAGCAGAGAAAAAATATTGAAACTCCAAGAGATTTTGAATTAAATAGCTACAACAGTTTTGTTTTATTGGTTCTGACTGGGAGAAAAAAAATTATAAGGACAACTTTGGAAAAATCTAGTTCTTTTAGAGCCCCAAATGACTTTTAAAACAATAAAACAAACTATAAAACCTACACAAGTGATATTAAAAATTATGTAGTTCAATGAATGTGACATTCACAAATGTGGTTGTAATTTTTTTTTAACTATAGCAAAATGAACATGGATCTGACGACTGGATTTAGAAGAGGTGGTGTTATATAGCTTAACAGAATTAAGTGCTTCAATTTGCTGGTTAGGATTATGTAGCTGAGTTGGAATGTTATACCAATGCCTTATAAGATCTCCATCACCTCACAGGATCTGTGGCTAAATCAAAGAAAGGAATGATGCTTCCTTTTCCTATATTAGTGATTATTTCCCTAGTATTTTAATATTTATTTTTGGAATGCTTGTAGACCTAGATCTTTTTGGCTTGTGGCTGAGTCATGTACAGAATAAACTATAAACTCATACTATTTATGAAGATGGAGAATGAAGGCTCACTAGTGATTTACTGTAAGGGCATTAAATGAATTGGAATAATAATCTCAATTATGTGCTAGGTAGAAGGGGCAGGAAAAAGGAGAAAAACAAAGATGAGGGAGAAAATTTTTGTGACAAAATATTAAATCACAGTCACCTGGTTAGTTTCCTGAGGTCCCAATCTTTGAAGACTCAAACATAACTTCTGAAGTCCTTTAACATAACCACTGTTCTTTTTTTGTCCCCAAATCCAATCTCCGTCCTTGGTACAGAAGAACATACCCCTCATGCCACAGTCTCCCAGCACCTGCCTGAATTCTCCATCGTCTTTGGAGGAGAATTATGACTTGGGGGTGGGGTGGGGTGGGGGTGCGGTGGGGTTGGGGGGGCACACAACATCAAACCAGACCCCAGAGAGACCAGTGATTTGCAAATGGCCCTCCACGGATGGTTTCCAGGAGGTATGCACTACCTAAGCTTGTATGCAGATTTAACAAACAATTTAAATAATTTTACCTTTTAAAAAGACTTGAGTGTTTTCATTTTTAAATAAAAATCATACTTTTTAAAAGTTTTTATATTCAAAAAGGTCAAACTTACAGAGAAGCTGAAACTAGCACAATGAACATCTGTATGCTCTTCACTTAAATTCACAAATGAATAATTTTTCAATTTGGTTCATCTCCATCTTTACATATACATATATGTATACATGTTTGTGTATCAATTTGAAAGTAACTTGCAGGTTTCATGACTCTTCACACCCCAGTACCTTAGCTTGTACCTCCCAGAATAAGGATATTTCACTTGTGATACCAATATCACATCTAAAACAGTGAACACTAATGATGTCATCTAACATACAGTTCCTATTCAGTTTTTGCCCATTATCCTCCTAAATGTCTTTTATAGCTTAAAAAAATCCAGAATCCGATCAATCTGGGGTGACACTATGAGACCTTGTGAAAATCCTCATCCTTAACAATGTTTCCCTTGATGGTTTTGGTGTCCAGTGATTCTTGAATGAATTATTACTTTTCTGATTTTTATCACTTGTTAGCTAGCATGCGTCCAGTTTTACCATCTACCATGCCTTTCTGTCTCTCTTTGAGTATTACTATAGGCAGTGATACTATGAACTCTTTTAATCCATAGTTTTGATGCTTAAATGACCCCAAATTTGGCCAATGGAAGACCCTTCAAGCTGGTTCCTGTTTTCTTTCTGTGGTTTTTGGTACCAGATGCCTGGAGCTCACCTTGTATTTTCCTGCCCCAACCTAGAATCAGCCACTCCTTCAAGGACCTACTTATATACATCTACACGGTTCAATTCTCCAATTCCAGACTGTCACAAAGCGTACAGTACATTCTCCCTCTAACCCTACCTCTCTCTTCATAGACAGCCAATGTTACTAGGTTTTTGTGTATCCTTCTAGAGATAGTTTCTATAATAGAGCAAAGATGCAGATAAATATTCTTCTGTCAACATTTTAACTGAAGTGATAGCATATTATCACTTTGTATTATCACTTTATCATATTGTAGTTCTTGTCTGTCATCAGATTTTGAAAGATGCCTAGGATCCCAATCCCAAAAGATTAGAAACCTTTAGGCTAAATGCTAAATGTTTCAGATAAGAAAAACTCAGGGACGGTGACTTGAAAAGCTGTACTGAGAACACTCAAATAATATACTCTCTGGACTGGAAATGTTAGTTCCTCTCCGGGTTCCTTGACACCTACTCATTTTTCAAACATCACTTCCTTGGGGAACCCTTTCCCTTCCTTAATTCATCTTCCTCCCCCAAGGAGGAGATGTCCTCTTACAAGGTTTCTGGTCATCGCGCACTTCTCCCAGCGCAGACGTAAGTCACTGTTTAAAATTTGTTTCCTGCCACTGCGAGGACTGGACCCACATCTGTTCTGTTCACTGCTGGCATACAGTAGTTGCTCACACACACACACACACACACACACACAGAGTTTGGACTGAGACTCGAACTCAAGCCATCAGGCTCCCAGCCCACTCTGTCTAGTGCTGTCCCGCTGCAGTCGGAAAAACAATCCCAAGATGTAAATAAAAACTCTTAATAGAAAAAGCCGGGAAGTTTTTTTTTTTCTTTCTTCCAATTCCACGACTGATGGAGGACCTTAGCAGAAACCGCTCACCGCGAGGTGTGACAACCGCGGGAGGGCGTCAATCAAGAAAATGCCCCCTTGCCCCGCAGGCGAGTGGAGCTGCACAGAGCCGAGGCCACACCGGGTAGCGTCGCCGCTTCAATAGAAAACACGTGCAAAACGGGAAAGCGGGACTGCGCGCAGCTGCGATCCCCCAGGACCTGGGGACCGGGGACATGGAGCAGCCCGCATGGGGTCAGAGAAGACTGCACAGCTCCTGCTAGGCGCCGTAGGACCCCGACCTTCCCTTGATTCCTGCCCGAAGGGACGTCTACCAGCGTCCCCGGGGAAGTGGTTGAGTCCCTGGGGCCCCCAAATGACGCGGGCTAGAGAGGCCTGAGTCCGGAGCACCTGATGTCTAATCGTCCTTACCCACAGGGACGCAGGGAAGGGCCGTGGCTCTCTCTCCCTGGAGCTCCCCCAGGAACCCAGGGCACTCTCCCGCTACGAGCACTCTGGAGACGCCCGGGGCCACAGCCAGTGCTACCGTTACTCCAGGGAGCGCGCCGACAAGGGAGGGTGCTCTCAGGCCGGCGAAGGCGCGGCCCGACCAGTGGCGTCCACGCCTGCGGGGCCCGAGTCCAGTAGCGCTTTCCTCGGGCCGGTTGCCGCCACCGTGGGTCCGTGCCTAGACCAGTGCCCTCGAGTTTCGGCGGAGATGCCTCCCCGCCAAAGCTAGGGCCGCCTGAGTCTGCCTTGCAGGCAGCTGCTGGCCTCGCGCCTCGCTCGACGGACGCGGCACTGGGCTTCCGTCGAGGGCGTCCCGGGCCAGGGTGCTTTGAGTCCCGAGCGTCGGCGGCGGCTGGACACCGGGCGCCGGGTGTTCAGAGGCCGCTAGCAAGCGAGCGCGTCC
>NW_011494744.1:2127855-2128890 GCF_000754665.1 Bison bison bison | reverse complement strand
TCTCCGAGGGGCCGGAGCGCGGCGCAGCCATGCAGTACCCGCACCCCGGGCCGGCGACGGCGGCGGGAGCCGTGGGGGTGCCGCTGTACGCGCCCACGCCGCTGCTGCAGCCAGCGCACCCGACGCCGTTCTACATCGAGGACATCCTGGGTCGCGGGCCCGCCGCGCCCACCCCCACGCCCACGCTGCCGTCCCCCAACTCCTCCTTCACCAGCCTCGTGTCCTCCTACCGGGCCCCGGTGTACGAGCCCACGCCGATCCACCCCGCCTTCTCGCACCACTCCGCCGCCGCGCTGGCCGCCGCCTACGGACCCGGCGGCTTCGGGGGCCCTCTGTACCCCTTCCCGCGGTCGGTGAACGACTACACGCACGCCCTGCTCCGCCACGACCCCCTGGGTAAGGCGGCCGGGGTCATGGCGGGGCCGAGCCGGGACGGCGGTGAGGAAGGCGCCACTCGGCAGGTGGCAGCGCCCTGGAGGCGGCGGGGGCGGAGGGGGAGGCAATAGAAAGTTGTGGCAAAAGCGATTGAAAAGCGGCTGCCGGGCGTGCGCGGGGGACCGGAGGCGCGGGCCCCGGCGGCGCGCAGCCCAGACTGACCGCACCATGACTCAGATTGGTTTTCCTGCACCTTGCAGGCGTCGGGGCGCGCGGGCCAGAGCTAGACCGCCGGCGCTGCCGCGGGGGCCGGCGGCCGAAGGAGCCTTGGGGGCGCTTGTCTTCCGGGGGTTGGGAGGCTCCCTTAGCTGGAGGGACCGGGAAGGCAGTGCCAAGGTGCCCCGGGCCGCCCCTGAGGGGCAGGGATAGCTGTCGGGCCCCGGGTGGTTACGGGGCTGGACCTGGTTCAACAAGCTTGTGCAGTGAAAGAGCCTGACCCTTTCCGTTCATACAGGAAATCTTGAGTTCTCGATAGGAGTAAATCTGGTTTCAGAAGCTGTTAAGTGTTTTCCTGGCTGCATGAAGCAGACCCTTCCCCCGGAGTAGTGCACGCTGCTGATTATTTTATCGACATCCTCAATACAGACAAATTCAGGAAAC
>NW_011494744.1:2110141-2127755 GCF_000754665.1 Bison bison bison | reverse complement strand
AACACTCGACTTCTGATAGCCGGGATCCGTTTTTCTGATATTGTTCATTTCCTCTGTGTGGGATGTGACTTTATGGCAGCTAAAATAACCAGTTGCTTCCTTTTTTTTTTTTTTTTTTTGAGGCTGTTTTGCACCAGTCTGAATCCTGACGTAAGCAAAATCTCGCAAAAAAACATTGCCCGCTTTCAAAGCGTTTAGCGCAGACCTGCAGACGGACGGGCAGACGGACTGACTGACCAACCCGTCTTTGGAGTAGGGAGGGCAGCGCGGACACGTTGGCCGAACGAAGTTTGCGGGACATATGCCCTCAGTGCGCGCCCTAAGAAATGAGCCACCTGTGATCCGCGCCCGGTGGCCCTTGGGGCCTCTGGGCTTCTGGGGCCTCCGGGCTTCTGAAGCCTCCGGTACAGAAAACGCGACTCCTTGCCTTGGCCCACCAGGCTTTTACGTCTACTCTGTGTTATTGGCAGCTTAGGTAGGCACCCTGGAGATAACTGACATTTTAATTAATTGACTTTTTAGTGTCATCATTATTATGGTGTGGCCCCTCACTCAATTCTCCACCTTTCTTTCTCATCGCTCTAGAGACTTTCGGGGGAATTATATTTTAGTGTTTTTTTTTTTTTTTTAAGTTATTGTGTTTTTATTCCATCCTCAAAGGTATGATGCTGCAGGCCTGATGTGGCTCTGTTCGCCTGCTGGGGCCGGAGGGAGACCCTCGGCCGGGCGAGCCTGGGGGCAAACGTTTTCACAGAGCGCGCCCTGGGTTTCCTCGGGACTACGCAGGAGGAAGCAAAGGGTTTTTCGAGATAGACCAACAGGAAACACATTGACGGAAATGTTGCCATAGCCCACGGGGTGGCTTTAACTGGCCGCCCCCGCCGGCCGGGTGTGAAATCAGAGGGGGGCCTGCGCCCTCCGGCCAGGATTGGAAGCTCCACTGACACCCATCGCTTGAGCCGGAGGGCTTCCCTGGTCGCTGGGTCGCCTGCCCCTGGCAGCGACGCTTTGGCTAGTGTGACAGACCCTCTCCCCCCAACATAACGCACACACGGCTCTTTGGAAAGTTTGGTTCACCAAGGGAGAGGACCCCTCTGCAGGTCTTCTAGGCTAAAAAAGTTAGTTGTGTATACATTCTGAGAGCGACTGGTTAAAGAGGTTATGGTATTTTAAGCTCAGCCTGTAGTCAGTGTTCTTTGGGGAATCAAAATGATTGTATCTGGCTCTGGGTGTGATGGTTGTGTGGGTCTGTGGGCATGTGAATGTGATCTTCGTGCATATGCAGTGTGGGTGTATGCCTTTGGACGTTCCTGTGTCTCCGGGTGTGATGTGTACTGGTGGGAGCCTGTTGGGTCCGTGTCTCAACGGGTGTATGTGAATGTGTCTGATTGAGTGCCCAGCAGCCTCCCTTCCCCTTCTTTGTCACCCCCTCGCCCAGTGCAGGCTGGTCTACGGGTGGGCCGGGCTGCTTCAGGGCCGCCTCTAACCAAGACGCTCTGGCCCGCAGGCAAACCCCTGCTCTGGAGCCCTTTCTTGCAGAGACCTCTGCATAAAAGGAAAGGCGGCCAGGTGAGGTTCTCCAATGACCAGACCATCGAGCTGGAGAAGAAGTTTGAGACCCAGAAATACCTCTCCCCGCCCGAGAGGAAGCGGCTGGCCAAGATGCTGCAGCTTAGCGAGAGGCAGGTGAGTCGCGCCGCGGGCCGGGGTCTCGGGGCAGAAGGGAGACAGTGAGGCCACCGGCAGCTGTTTGACTCGGAAGCTCCTGAACTTCTCCCCGCCTCCCCAGGTCCCTCGGGATTCTGGACTTGTGGCAAGTTTTATTTCTGTCTTTTCTGTAGGTCAAAACCTGGTTTCAGAATCGACGGGCTAAATGGAGAAGACTAAAACAGGTATTGACGTGGTTCTGTTTCTATGGAAATAAATATTTTTACCATGTTATCTCAATGCGGGGCCTGTTGTAGGTTGTATGCAAAAGTCATTTGAGGGGCTATTTAACCTCTTCACCTTGATTAAAAAGGCAAATAGTCCTGCTGAAGTTCAGGATGAGTTGTTCAGGCGGCAGTAATGCTAAAAGCACCTAATGCAGTTTCTATATCAATTATGCTTGGGTTTTCACACACTGGCTAGTAAAACTCCCAGCTAATTGTTTTATAAACCCCATATGTTGTTTATCTAATTAACGCAGGAAAGATAAAGTAATTGACAGTAAATGACTTAAGCAGTTATCTTTGGGAGAAAATTGTTTCTTTTATTTACACAGCCATAATAAAACCAGGCAGAGCTCAAGGGTAAATATAAGGAAATAAACACCTTTAAGTCTTGTTTGCACTGTTTTTTAGAAGAATTAAATATCAAAGAGTTTAAAAATTATTTTCCTTCTAATTCTAGCTCTTAAAATGAATATAAAAACAGCAAGAGACTATCCAAGCCTGTTTGAAAAGTAGCTTAAACTTTCTGACAGTCTCTTCTTCCAGTGACCTTGTTACGTAATATGTGATAAAAAGTAAAGGCTAATTCAGTTTTTAAAGAAGCTCTGTTGACTTAGAGCTAAAGATTTGTTTTTGATGTTCTAATCTGATATTTTCTCCAAAGTTATCTGACAAATGCTGAAGTTTTCACTTACCAGTTTATATAGTTTATAATAAATAAAATTTTTTGAAATGAATAGGGACATTGAAAGCAGTATGCATTTTCAAATTTAGCAATCATATAACTTTTTCATTAAAAACAATAATGTTACAAAAAACACTAATTCCCATAATTTCATTATTCTAACACAATTTTTAAAATTCGAGTTTCCTCTCAATATCTGAGCCTTGTAACTTACCACATAGTTGTAAGCTTGGTAAATCTATTTTTCTATAGTCTTGTTTTAGGGGAAAAAAAACTTTAGCAGTATATCATAGTTTTCCTTAGTATTTATGTGCATTTTAGACAAAAACAGGATTAAAAATTTACTAACTTATTTAGTTCTTGGTCAAAGGTAGTTTATCAGGGACTTTAAAAATAGTCATTTCTGTGTAATAAGGGAATATTTTCAAGAAATTTCCTCCAGATTTTAAGTAAATTATAGTTATCTCCCTTTTCAATTGGCAACATTCTTCCAATTCTGCATTTTTCTTAGCCATGATTATGTAACTTGCTATACATATTTATGTGTGTATATGTTTATAAACTTAGTCCAGAAAATGCATAAAAAACAATTCAGTCTAATAATTTTGAAACTTTATCCTTAAAGCATTATTTAGCATTCATATTTTTTAAATGTCTAAAAGACTTTTGTCAGTTGGCAAGGTTTAAATATTTGAAGAATAAAGATAGTGTGTATCTGTAGTGATCTGATTTCTTTTTCTTCCTAAACTTTTAAGAACCTTGATACCATAGGTCTGGGCTGGAGTTTAGTATTCATTTGACATAACACATTTACAGTTATATTTGTGGTTAGTTGTTTTTATCTGGCAAGAAGAGTATAATTGTTCTTTGATATGACAGGACCTTTACCTTCCAAGTGAGAAAGAAGCATAAATATGTATTTTCTGAATAAAAATATTATACCTGAAAGCACTTCATAAATTAAAAATTAAAGAAGATGATGGAAGATGAAAAAACATTTGATTTATATTTCTCATTTCTCCATATCTCATCATCCGACCTATCTCCATTTCATCCTCTTCTTTTAGGAGAACCCCCAAAACAATAAAAAAGAAGAACTGGAAAGTTTGGACAATTCTTGCGACCAGAGGCAAGACTTGCCGAGTGACCAGAATGCAGGTGCTTTGGATAGCTCTCAGTGCTCACCCTCCCCTGTCTCCCAGGAAGACCTTGAATCAGAGATTTCAGAGGATTCTGATCAGGAAGTGGACATCGAGGGCGATAAAGGCTATTTTAATGCTGGATGATGACCACTGACATTGGTGTGTTCGGAAAACTGGGATTTGCTACAGGAAGTCTCCTTGGATGAACCTGAAAACTGTATGAGAGAGAGAATAAATTTTCTGGTATTCTGGAAATCTAAAATATTCGGTGCACTGACTAAATAACAAACTCACATTGAAACCTTAATTTTGACTTAAATAGTTTTATATACCGATTTTAGATTGTATGATAAGGGACTCTTCCCTGATTAAATTCACCCCCTTTTTTAAAAAAAAAATTGTTTTTTCTATTTATAAAAAGTAATTTTGAACTTTTTGGTTAAATTTTTAAGTTATAACTTTAAAGATTTTAATAGGAGCTTCTTGAATGACTTTTCTATAATCGGTTTCTACATCCTACTGAATGGAAAAGCAAAGGAGCATCCAGATCCAGAGGTATGCCTTGGAAAGGGGGCCCACAATTCAGGCAGCCTTAGAATATTTTAAAGAAAATGTTACTTACTTATACATTATATTCTTATTGTATTGCCTTAAATCCAGAGCTATCTCTGAGTTCTTGTCTGGGGGATGTATGTATCTTTTTGTCAGAAAGATATACACAGTTGATAATCTTTAAATGCTTGTTTTGGGCTATCAGTACCTGTTTGACCGAGGTGTTAAGGGGATGGTACAGTCCAATTCAAGCAGAGAAACTGACTCATCAGTGACTAAATTTAATCACAGATGAACTAGAAGTAGCAGGTTAATTAAATGTAAGTAGATTGTAGATATGTTTTATATTAAACAATGTTTATAATGTGTGTATATATAATTGTTCACTGTAAAAAAAATGGCCAAAATGTGTTTTTTTTTTTTTAATGAGTAACTTGTCTATAAAATAAATACGTTGGTGGGACAACTGACCTCGTTGAACCTCTCATTCTTGGGTTTGAACAAACCCAACCCCTTATCTTACAGCGCCTGGGGTGCTTGGCTGGGCGCTGGGGCTGGGGCGGGGTCGGGTGCAGGGGCGTCTGGCGCGTCTGGCGGTGTGTGTCTCGGCTTCTGGCATCTCGGGAAGGCGGTTCTGGGCGGCGACCGGTGCGAGCACCTGAAAGGTAGATGTGGACCTTTCCCACATCTGGGTTCGCTGGGGGCTGAGTGTGAGTGTGAGTGTGTGTGTGTGTGTGTGAGTGTGTGTGTGAGTGTGTCTGGAGCAGCAGGGAAGGCCCGCTGCGGACCGAGCCCTGGACGCGCCAGGCGGTGGGGAGAGCAGCTGCGCCGCCGCCGCAGCGGAGCACCATCGATTCACCTTGGCTCGCGGGGCCGGCGGGGCCGCCGTCCTTGACCCGCCTGAGTCAACATGCGTCATCCCTTGGCGGCCGAATCCAGGTTGGGGGTCTGCTTAGAGGGCTGGGGGTCCTTGGCCGGTAGGCGGGATGGGGGAAAAGTAGTGTGTGCCAAGACACCGGTTCTCACTCTTCAGTGAGCTTCAGAATCTCCCGCGGACCTTGTTGCCCACCCCATCCCCAGACTTTCTGATTTGAGTAGTTCGGGGAGGGGTCAGGGAATTTGCCTCTAACAAGTACCCAGGTGCTGTCCAAGCTGCTGGTCAGGGGTTCTAAGGCACTTCTTGTAAGAAGAAGCAGGTGAAACTCGTGATCCCCGCCTCGCCCTTTCTCCTGCTCCCCTCCTCGCCCTTTCTCCTGCTCCCCTCCTCCTGACAATTCCTGCCCTTGAGGGAGCAGGAGACTGGCAGCTTTGAGGAGCAGGGAAAGGGAAAATGGGAGGCATTTCGAGGGTGAAGGAGCAGGGCTGAGGAAGAGGTATTGTGAGCTGGGGAGGAAGGAAGTGCTGAGCTGAGGGTGGGTATGGGGCTGAGAAGAAGAGTGGGCAGGTTTCTCACTGGCCCAGGTATTGCCAGTTCAGCTGCTTGCCTAACTGAGCCACCAGGTTCCAGACATTCCAGGAAAATGATGACCAGAGATCTGTGAGGGGAG
Source organism: Bison bison bison (assembly GCF_000754665.1). Lineage (NCBI taxonomy): Eukaryota > Metazoa > Chordata > Mammalia > Artiodactyla > Bovidae > Bison > Bison bison. Next base: position 2,121,898 of record NW_011494744.1, on the reverse strand, counting down.
AGGCCAGAAATCTCTTCCTCTAGCCTGATCCTCCTTGGAGGTCTCTAGTTTTTGTGGACTTGGATGCCTCTGGGCTGAGGTCCTGTGCAGGAGTGACTCTGCCCCTGGCCTGGCTTGACCAGGGCTGTGGCTCCCCAGACATGAGCACTCAGGTGAAGAGAGTGAAAAAGTCAGTGCATTTAGGGATGTCACACCTTCTTGCCTCCTGAGATTGCAGGAAGGCCCTTGGAGTTACCTGTAAATTTTAATTTCTGAGAAAATTTGTCCTGGGTTCTGAAGCAGATGGGTGTGCATTGGCCTGGAAGCTTAAGGATTTCAGTGGGAGATTTAGTTCTTGGCCTCAGTTTCTTCATCTGTTGAATGAAGATGGTCTAGTTGACCTACATGACCTCTACCAGCCCTTCCCCACCCTCCCAATTTCCAACTCAGTTCTCAGTGTTGGAGCCCAGCCAGCCAGAGGGTCTTTTCTCCTCAGCAGTCACGTTCCAGGCTCCCTGACCCTGCCTGACAGGTTTCATCAAAGTTTCAAAGGTCATAGTCAGTCTCATTTGAAAAGAGGACTGACTGTATCAGAGTTTGGGGAGAACAGGAGGCTTGTGGGCCTAATATTGAATTAAAGCAGTCCTGAAATCAGTGTGTGTGTGTGTGTGTGTGTGTGTGTGTGTTTCGCTCCTGGAGATAACCTCTGGTTAATATTTATTCTTGAGAATAACTATCATGACTATCAAGCCGAGAAATAAAGGCTTATGTATTGATTGACACTACAAAAATTGAGAAGTGAAACTCATTTTAAAGTAGACAGTCCCTGAAACCAGGCCGTTTTCCAATTTAAAGCTATTCCCAGTTCTCTGAAGGTTGCTCCTATTCTGAATCTAAGTATGTCTTTAACAATCCAGTGTGTGTTACATGAAGGAAGTACAGTATTCTCAGGACACAGGTTGGCATTAACTATTTTCTGAAGTGTCCCATTGCAGATTGCCAATGAATATTTACAAATTCTTCCTACAATCCAGGCATTTTTCATTTGTTTGTCTTTTGGCTATTTCATGTTGAAGCAGCATGTATGACCTTTACAGCACAACTCCTGTCTTGTTTTTAACTCTTTTTATCAGGAGATTCAACTTGAAAACGGTTATCATTTAGCAGAAAGACAAACAGAAAAGCACATTTTGTAAGCAAAACGTTAATGATTGGAAGAATTGCCCTAATTTCATCATGACAGTGTGTGATTAATCCCCTGGGTCATGTACTTATACTTTAAGTTATTCAGTTCATCAGTCTTTGATATTCAGAACCCTTCCTAACTTAATAGGATATTGATTTTGCTGGATGATGTACTTTGACTCTTTAAACAACATCACTTTTAGGGATGACTAGCTTGCTGTGTAGTATTTTATTTAGAGAACTGTTGCATAAGGTTTCTTTTTCTTACTTTTTATGGTTTTCTCAGGGTGAAAGCTGATAAGACATCTTGTGGGAAAAGAGGAAACCATCTCTGATAGTGAAAGTACCTATTCTCTTTCAACACTACTGGCAACCTTTTTTTGTGTGTGGTTTCATTGCTGTGAATATTCATTTTAGTTAATGGGGGCAGGGCACAGATTTAAGAAAATGTATCTAGACTTGGGGGAAATGCATTTAGCTGGGGAAAGAACACACTTAGAAAATTCCCATTCCAGTTATACTACCTTGTAGAAGGCGGCAGGAACTCAAAAACTGACCCTTTTGATTTTTTTTTTTAATCTAATGATCAACGATCCTCTAAATCTGCGACTGGAAGTGATATTTATGTGAATTCTGACAACATGGGACAAAATTTGGAAAACCACACAATCACTCAGGATGCTTCTAAGTAGTTAGGAGTTCAGTATCTTGTAGTAAAAACAACCAGATACTGTACTAACGTTTACTTTTCATCTCTTTGGGTTTCATGAAATTCCAGCTGGAATCTCTCTGACTTGATTTTTATCCCTTGATATGTTTTTGTGGATATTGTTGTTGAATCCAAATGAGAAACACTTTGGAAATTCCTCGCACCTACCAAAATATCTGACATCTAAACTCCACAGAGCCGATGTAGTCTACCCCTTCCGACGTAGCGGTGGGGAACTCTTCTCAGGAATCTTACCCAAGCGGATAAGAGCAGGAATGGAAGTAAGGCAGTCGAATCCCCTCCACCTCCCTTGCTGGCTGGGGGCCTTGGGCTGAATTCGCAGCCTCAGTTCCTCCGGGAGGTGAGCGGCTCACCTGAGCGGAGGTATCGGTACCTGGCACACAGTGGGCGTCAGGTGTCAGCCAGAAAAGCTAGAAAGCCCCCACTGAGTCTCTTCTTTTGAGGCAACTCTTTGATTCGCAGTTGCAGGCGGGAAACCTCTTCAGTCGGATGTACACAAATCTCTCCAGACAATAGAGAAGGCCGCAGGGAGGAGACCTTGGGGCTGGCAAAGGCATTTCCTGTCTGCGAAGGATCTTGACTTTGGCGCATCCGGCAATAGCTAAGAGGTTTTCGAAGCGTCCGAACGCTTTCTCGTGTGTGTGGCTATTTCTTAAAAAAAAGTCACTACCAATTTCAAGCGATTTTCAGATGACAGCTAGTAAGATCATTTCTCACTTAAAAAACATTAAAAAAAATTTTTTTTTTTTCTAATTTGGAAGAGTTTGGTATCATTCACAATCTTAAAAATTAAAAAAATCTCAGCACTCCATAACACTAGGACAAGAAAAGATTAACAGTATCCCCCCTCGCCCCCGTCCCCCAGCCACCATTCGTAGAAACTTGCAGAACTGAGAAATGCCTGTTCAGTTTTGTCTCCATTAAACTTGTTTACAGTTCACTTTTACAGTTTGTGTCCTCTATCCCTTCTCACCTCTCCACCCCCACTTCTTTTTATTTATTCCCTCTTCCTCCATCTCAGGATTACCGTTCCTCATTCAGTTTATTTCCCCATTAACAGAAAATTATCAGTCTCAATTCTTCAGACCTCACAATCAGGGTTAAAATTCTCTTCCAATACAGAAAATTTAAGCTTTCAGGTGGAAATCCTGAGTTTTAGGGCATCGTTGCCAGAGTCCTAATACATTGCCCTCATCCCTCCAAGGACAGATGTTTTAATTCAGCTTTTTTTTTTTTTTAAGCCAGGAAAAGCCATAATAGTGATAATAATAATCAAAAAATGATAATACTTGTGTCCTCAGGGGTCAGGCATTTGTGCCCTGGGGGAGGGTGGCTGGGCAGTGGAGCTGCCCAGGAGATGGTGCAAGAAGGTGTGTAGGCACAGGATGCCCTGGCAGAGGCTTCTAGAGGTTCTAACGCAGAGAAAAGTAAATGGAGGTAGTGAATATGCTTTCACACTACTCTCTCTATTTGTCCCACTCTCTCCTTCCCCCGCCTGGGTCCATAAGTCTGTTCTCTCTCTTCATCTCCATTGCTGCGGGCAAATAGATTCATCAGTACCATCTTTCTAGATTCCCTGTATATGCTTAATATACGATATTTGTTTTTCTGACTTATTTCACTCTGTATAGGCTCTAGGTTCATCCATCTAAATAGATAGCCAGTAGGAATTTGCCGTATGACTCAGGCACCTCAAACCAGAGCTCTGTGACAACCTAGAGGGGTGGGATGGGGTGGGAGGTAGGAGAGAGGGTCAACAGGGAGGGGACATCTGTATATCTAATGGCTGATTCATGTTGATGTACGGCAGAAGCCAATACAATATTGTAAAGCAACTATCCTTCAGTTAAAAGTCAATGAATTAAAAAAAGAAAAGTAAATGGAGGGCTGGTCTAGGGAGAGAGAGAATTACGTTCATAGATTTGAAAGGGAAGGAGGTCAGGGAATAAGTAAGACTAGAATCTTTGGGGGTGTTTGGGTTCCAGCATTTTGGAAAAGGGATTGTGGACTGCATTCTCCCCTTCCAGTCACACGAATCTCTTTGCTTTTGCACTTTGTTCCGTCTGGAACTTTCCTTCCTCAGATTGTCTCCTGGCTAGTTCCCTCACCTCCCTCAGACTTGGCCTTCCCTGGCCTTCTATTTAAAATCACAACTCCCTCTTCCCTATTCCTCTCTCACAATTTATTGTTCTCTATTTCCCTTATTACAAATGGATATAATATTTCAACTTATCTAACACTTATTTGTCTCTCATTGAGATGGTATTACCACAAGCATAGGAATTTTTGTGTTTTGTCTACTGCTATTGATCTCCAGCCTGACACATAATAGGTGCTCCATAGTAAAAAATCCCATGGATGGAGGAGCCTGGTAGGCTCAGTCCATGGGGTTGCTGAGGGTCAGACACGACTGAGCGACTTCACTTTCACTTTTCACTTTCATGCATTGGAGAAGGAAATGGCAACCCACTCCAGTGTTCTTGCCTGGAGAATCCCAGGGACGGGGGAGCCTGGTGGGCTGCCGTCTATGGAGTCGCAGAGAGTCGGACACGACTGAAGTGACTTAGCAGCAGTTAAGTGCTCAATGATTGAATGAATGAATGAACATATACTGAGCACTTACTAAATAAGCATAAATATTATAGGAGTCCTTCACATATCTTATATCATTTAATTCTCACAAAGATCCTCTGAGGTGGATGCTATTGTTGCTCTGTTTTCCTGATGAGGAAACTGTCACTGAGAAGTTAAGCCCAAGACCTCAATTATTATCCAATCAGTGTTGTAATGTGGACTTCCTCGTTTAATCTGTTGTGCCTCGGACAAAAAAATGGCAACCCACTCCAGTATTCTTGTCTGGGAAATCCCATGGGCAGAGGAGCCTGGCGGTATACAGTCCATGGGGTCGCAAAAGAGTTGGACATGATTTAGTGACTAAACAACAACCAAGCTAGTATCACTTCTCGCCCCAGGCAGTTACAGCGTGTGGACTTTCTTCACTGCTTCACCCTTGAGAAGCTGTCAAGCCAAGTCTAATTCTAGCTGTAAGAAGATAGTTGAGAGTGTTCATTTATTTTACTCTTTCTGCCTTAATTCAAGTCCAGCAGTAATTCTGGAAGGGATTACCACACGGTATAGGGGATGTGCAGTTTCTGTGTGTATAGCACATTTTCCTGTTACACGAGAAGCGAATAAACTGGAGCACCTTCTAGTTTTCTGGGGAAATGAGCATTGTCAAATACGCTTTACATTTTTCAAAATGTTAAACAAAATTCTGCCCCTGGCCCATATTATTTGGTGTTCCCATTGTATAACCTGTTTAGCATCATTATATTTCTCCATCTGATCCCCTGATGCATGTCCCACAAGGGCCTCTGAATGTAGAGCAGCTCAACGGCTTACTATGGGGCCGCCAACATCTAGCACTGGGTTTTTCATGCAGTAAGCTTTTATGAATATTGTACTACAGAATGAAAGTGAAAACCACCTGCCCTCCCCAACGGAAAGGAGAGACATTGCCCCCCTCCCCAAGCCTTGCACACTCATTGTATTTCCTATTCCTTGGCCATCAGAAACATAGCTTCCCTGGATGGCTCCAGGCACACAGCAGAAAGACAGTGAGGGCTGCAAGTACAGGAGAGAGTCTTTGCTGGGCTTGGTCATGGGTGTGGGGAGGATGTGTTTAGGTCTGTTTAGTGCCTTAAACAAGCACTGAAAGAAGATATTCACCCTGTTACAGACATGAATTTTAAGAGGAAGTGCTTCTGTGGGTTTATATTGGCCATCCTTCCCTTAGATTTGGCGATTTCATTTCAATTTCCAATTCACACTTCTCAGTTTCAATCAAGAGTTTCACTTAAAATGTACCTCGTTTACTGAAAAATGAGACTATTTGAGGGTAGTCTGTTATTGCTACTGTTTTTTATCAGCGTCATCCATTTAGCAAATGGAAGCAAGAAATGCAAATGTTTTAAAATGTTTTCTTAAAGTAGTTCATGACTTGCAAAGAAACAAATGTAGAAGGAACATAAAATGTGTTTGCTTCATATTCTGCTGCAAGGTTTTGGCTTTCCTTAGCTGCTTCTGGAATCTGCATTGCTACAGACTTTCCATTAATTGTAAATTGGGCAGACTTATTCAATAAATGTTTAAAAAATGGCCTTTGAGTGCAGGTTTAGAGGTCTAGAGGAAGTGGTTTCTTAGACACCTGCCTCCGATATATTGAGTTGATGGTATGTAGGTGGAAGGGAGTGCGACAGTTAGGATGATGTATGGTACTTCTGATTAGTTAATTGAAGGTAAAATTTTTAGCTTCACCAAGCAATTACCTGATCTCATTAAGGGCTTTAAAATCTCCCAAATGTGATTTTGCCTGAAGCACCTGCCCCTTGATTAGATGGTACTTCAGGCTTTAAGAAAAACACAATCACAATGTTAGTGGTAACCAGAGAATTTAAGTCTGCAATTTCTGGAAAATATATTGTTCTGAATTTTAGTCATTATTCATTATTATCTGAACATGGAACATTAAAATATATTTACATTTGTAGGGTGTTTTACTTTTCAACAAGTTAAAAAGTATCATGTTTATAAAATATGCTTTTTTAAACTATGAAAACGTTTTATTGCTAATTAAAAAGTTTTTTTCTTTAAAATTTTTACTCTTTGGCCATGCCATGCAGCATGTTGGATCTTAGTTCCCTGACCAGGAATTGAACCCATGTCTACGGCATTGGATGTACAGAGTCTTAACCACTAGACCTCCAGGGAAGTCCCTATGCTATTTTAAATACTTCATCTGAACTTAAAAATTGAATTGCAAAGTTTGCAAACACTTAAAAACAATGATGCTGTTCACATATTATGGCTAGACACTTATTTTTCCAAAGACACAGTCCATTTGTAACACCAAGACTCCTAGGTAATTGGAAGGAAAGCAGCAGAGAGACCAGGGGCATTGTCAAGAAACAATGACAGCAAATCTTTGCATATCAGGAGGGCTGGGAATATTAGTAACCAAGCTACTACCTGTTTTTCCACTCGGGGAAGTTAAACTAAGAAAATTGTTTTTTCTAAAAACAACTTTCCAGGATTAATTTGTTTATGTTATTACACATGGTTGTTCATGATAAGAAAGCTAATAACAAGTCAAATGAGCAAAGAAGAACCTCAAATTTATTTTAATTCTGGACATAGAGTCTCTCAGTAGTTATAATATTTTTACAAATAACCAACTAGGGCAGACCTGTTTATAGAACTGCCCCCACCAACGCCCTCTTCTCTCCTCATTTTCATTCAGGGCCTCCTGTGCCCATTTCATCCCTCAACGTAGTATGATTTGAACGACGATTAAAGTGTCCTGAACAAAGGCCAAATCTGGCACCCCGCACCCAGAACTATCACCTCTTCCTCACCACTTCCTTCGCATCTCCCCTGGCATCAGGCAGGTGACTCTACCTCTGCCAGGGCCGTGGCTGGCCAGCTCTCCTCCTTCCTCTGACCCTGCAGTTCCTCCCTTTGCTCCCCCTTCTCTTTCTTTTGTTTTATTGGGAACCAAAAAAATCCTTCAAGTAAAGTTGAGGAGAGTTAGATTGGATCAGTGAAGTGCCTCTTAAAGAAAAAGGAAAATTATAGTTCTTGAAGTGAAAATTAGGGAAAGTGCTGAAAAAATGCCTTGGGATCTTCATAGACCCCTTCTACTGTTATCTGAGTAGTTTTTATTCAACTTTGCTTTCAGTTTTTATTACTGGAATTGTGACAGTTTTGTTTTCTACCATCTGCCTTGTAGATAAGGGCTGTTTCCCAGTTACATAAGGATTAAATAGGCTTCAGGAGACTGCACCAGGATATGATCTTTTTAAAATCTATCATCTGAATCCATGTTAATTTTTCTTGGTTATGAAAGCCATCCATTCTCAATGTGAAGTAAATGAAAAATAAAGTGTGCAGAAGAAAAAGAATTGTCACCTGTGATCCCACCATTTAGGGATTCAAGTCTATGGAAACTCTAGGACAATTTCTTTAGTCGTTTTCCCCACTAGTTTATATGCTTCATAATTTTAAATTTTGACATCTTTCATCTTAAAATTATTTTTGAATGGTTAAAAATGTAAATAGTAGAAAAGGTAATATAGTCAAAAGTAAGTGTCCCTCCTTTTCTCTCTCTCCCTGCCGCGGCCATCTAGTTGACTATCAGAGGCAATTTCTTAGTGATTTCCTTGGTGGTCTTTGGTATATATTTTTATACAAATGGTATATATTTTTATACAAACACATTTGTAAAGTATCTACTCCTCCTTTGTTTCAGTACAATACAAATCTTAATGTACTATTCATTCTTTTCTAGATTTTGCTTTTTTCCACAGCGAAAGATCTTAAATATTGTCCTTTATCAGTATACATAGACCTTTTCTTTTTCTTTACTTTTCTTTACTTTTCTTTTTTTTCGGCTGGTTGGATTATATTTCATTTTATGTCTGAATCCTAACTGATTTGATGTACCATTAAGTTGTTTTCAGCCTTTTGCTGTTGCATACAATGCTACAATAAATACCTTGCATGCATAGACGTTCTGCTGTAAATTACCTAGGACAAATTTCTAGTGTTGGAATTGCTGAATTGTGTGGTATGTGCATTTTTTATCTGCATAGTTATGCCAATTTACTACCATAAATGAGATCATACTGGGCATTCCTGTGTCTAAAATATTTTATGTAAATATAAGTACTTTCTTTTATTGATATCATCTTAATGATTGCATAATATAGTATATGTTTTTGTGGTGATGTTATATTTCTTAGGAGAATGCAATGGCAACCCACTCCAGTACTCTTGCCTGAAAAATCCCATGGATGGAGGACCCTGGTAGGCTGTAGCCCATGGGGTCGCTAAGGGTCAGACACGACTGAGCGACTTCACTTTCACTTTTCACTTTCATGCATTGGAGAAGGAAATGGCAACCCACTCCAGTGTTCTTGCCTGGAGAATCCCAGGGATGGCGGAGCCTGGTGGGCTGCCGTCTATGGGGTTGCACAGTCTCACACGACTGAAGCGACTCAGCAGCAGCAGTGGCAGCATATTTGTTAATTCTTTTGTTTTGGGGTTGTGTAACATTATTTTGTTGTTATAACATTTTCCAAGTTGAGCTCAATTTACATCCATTTCAGTTTAATTCATTCTAGAGCATGTTCATAGAGAGGACGAATATTCGATAAATATTGTGAAATTGTTTCCTGGGAAAGTTCTATTAATTTACATCAGTGGAGAACAAGTCTCATTTCACCACACCTTCACCAATGGGGGAGTGCTATTTTTCTTATCTTTAAGTACAGGAGGAGAATGGTAGATTAATTTTATGTTTTTTAGTATTAAAAATTAAATTGTTTTATATGCTATTTATTTCCTTTTCTTCTTTAGCATAGTCTTTGCAGCTTAGTCCTTTTCCTATGGATTTACTCTAACTCTTTATGTTGAAGGATGAGACTTTTGGTCTCATTTATTACAGAAATGTTTCTGTTTCTAAAATACATGCTTATAATTTTGATGTGAAAAATTTTGGGTAGTCAAATATAGCAGTATCTTCTTTATGATTTCTTTTATTTCACTTAAACTTAGAAAGTCTTTCCTCATTCAGAGAGCAAATAAGCATCCAAGTACAATAAAAAATTTTTCCCTAAGTCTCTTCCACCCCCCTTTCTTTCTACACAAAATTATTTTTAAATTTTTTATTTATTTTTTATTTTAAAAAAATTATTTATTGTTTTGACTGTGCTGAGTCTCTGTTGCTGCACAGGCTTTTCTCTAGTTGCAGAGAGTGGGGGGTGCTCTTCAGTTGTGTTGCACAGGCTTCTCATTGCCGTGGCCCCTCTTGTTTTGGAGCACAGGCTCTAGGGCGCATGGGTTTCAGTACTTGTGGCTCCTGGGTTCCAGAGCACAGACTCAGTAGTTGTGGCCCAAGGGCTTAGTTGCTCCATGGCACCTGGGATCCTCCTGGATCAGGGATCAAACCTGTGTCTCTTGCATTGAGGATTCTTTACCACTGAACCACCAGGTAAGCCCTTTACACTAAATTCTTAATCTACTTGGAATTTATTTTGTTCTACAATATGAGATGAGGCTGGAGAAGGGAATGACAACCCATGCCAGTATTCTTGCCTAGAAAATTTCATGGACAGAGAAGCCTGGTGGGTTACTGTCCATGGGGTTGCAAAGAGTCGGGCACAACTAAGTAACTAACACTAACTATGAGATGAGGAACCAAATTAAAAATTTCCCTCAAATATCTAACCAATATTCAGTAATAATTCATTCAATAATCCTTGCTTTTTGGCTCTTTTCTTATATTAAATGTCTAAAAATATGTTGGTTTCTGGACTAATACAGTGTTCTTACAATTTCATTTCTGTACTTTATGTATCTGTGGCTGGCCATAAGGAATAGAACTTGCATTTTGCAGCAGAAGGAAGAGATCTCTTGCTCATCCTCGTATATAGTCAGCTTTCTCCTTCCAAGGTGTGGGTCAACTTTTGAATAGACAATAGCTAGCATTCAATTCGGCACCCCACTCCAGTACTCTTGCCTGGAAAATCCCATGGATGGAGGAGCCTCATAGGCTGCAGTCCATGAGGTCACTAAGAGTCGGACACGACTGAGCAACTTCACTTTCACTTTTCACTTTCATGCATTGGAGAAGGAAATGGCAACACACTCCAGTGTTCTTGCCTGGAGAATCCCAGGGACGGGGGAGCCTGGTGGGCTGCTGTCTATGGGATTGCACAGAGTCGGACACAACTGAAGCGACTTAGCAGCAGCAGCAGCATTCAATTCTATCTAGGTCTTCCTGCTCATTACCGTTATACCACAGATGAAAGAACTGTCAGAACGTACGAAGCACCAGAATGAAGAACCCCAGAATTAGGAATCTTTATAAGGACCTAACCGAAGCAGAAGATATTAAGAAGAGGTGACAGGAATACACAGAAGAATTGTACAAAAAAGATCTTCATGACCCAGATAATCACAATGGTGTGACCCAGACAACCTGGAATGTGAAGTCAAGTGGGCCTTAGGAAGCATCACTACGAACAAAGCTAGTGGAGGCGATGGAATTCCAGTTGAGCTATTTCAAATCCTGAAAGACGATGCTGTGAAAGTGTTGCACTCAATATGCCAACAAATTTGGAAAACTCAGCAGTGGCCACAGGACTGGAAAAGGTCAGTTTTCATTCCAACCCCAAAGAAAGACAATGCCAAAGAATGCTCAAACTACTACACAATTGCACTGATCTCACATGCTAGTAAAATAATGCTCAAAATTCTCCAAGCCAGGCTTCAGCAGTACGTGAACTGTGAACTTCCAGATGTTCAAGCTGGTTTTAGAAAAGGCAGAGGAACCAGAGATCAAATTGCCAACATCCGCTGGATCATCGAAAAAGCGAGGGAGTTCCAGAAAAACATCTATTTCTGCTTTATTGACTATGCCAAAGCCTTTGACTGTGTGGATCACCATAAACTGTGGAAAATTCTGAAAGAGATGGGAATGCCAGACCACATGACCTGCCTCTTAAGAAACCTGTATGCAGGTCAGGAAGCAACAGTTAGAACTGGACATGCAACAAGAGACTGGTTCCAAATAGGAAAAGGAGTACGTCAAGGTTGTATATTGTCACCCTGTTTATTTAACCTATATGCAGAGTACATCATGAGAAACACTGGACTGGAAGAAACACAAGCTGGAATCAAGATTTCTGGGAGAAATATCAATAACCTTAGATATGCAGATGACACCACCCTTATGGCAGAAAGTGAAGAGGAGCTAAAAAGCCTCCTGATGAAAGTGAAAGAGGAGAGTGAAAACTGGCTCA
>NW_011494744.1:2104148-2110021 GCF_000754665.1 Bison bison bison | reverse complement strand
GGGCTCCAAAATCACTGCAGATGGTGAGTGCAGCCATGAAATTAAAAGACGCTTATTCCTTGGAAGGAAAGTTATGACCAACCTAGATAGCATATTCAAAAGCAGAGACATTACTTTGCCAACAAAGGTTCGTCTAGTCAAGGCTATGGTTTTTCCAGTGATCATGTATGTATGTGAGAGTTGGACTATGAAGAAGGCTGAGCGCCGAAGAATTGCTGCTTTTGAACTGTGTTGTTGGAGAAGACTCTTGAGAGTCCTTTGGACTGCAAGGAGATCCAACCAGTCCATTCTAAAAGAGATCAGTCCTGGGTGTTCTTTGGAAGGACTAATGCTAAAGCTGAAACTCCAGTACTTTGGCCACCTCATGCGAAGAGTTGACTTATTGGAAAAGACTCTGATGCTGGGAGGGATTGGGGGTAGGAGCAGAAGGGGATGACAGAGGATGAGATGGCTGGGTGGCATCACCAACTCGATGGATGTGAGTCTGAGTAAACTCCAGGAGTTGGTGATGGACAGGGAGGCCTGGTGGGCTGTGATTCATGGGGTCGCAAAGAGTCAGACACGACTGAGTGACTGAACTGAACTGAACTATGTGTCTCACTATCTGAATCCTCTGACATGGAAGAGCAGATGCCCTGCTTACCAGTCCACTCATATTTTAAATTATAGTATTTCAGTGTTGTATTGGGCAAAACCTTAGATTTAAGAAAATAACTAAGAGTTACTGCAGGGTTATATTTTTTTCCATTTTTTTCTAATCATCATTAATGTTCTCAGTAAAGTTAAATATTTTCTAGATATAATTCATACTCAAATTTTTATTGAGGCAAATGACACATAACATGAAGTTAATCTTTATAGAGTGAACAATTCAGTGCCATTTAGTACATTCCCAGTGTTTTATAACCACCATCTTTATTCTGTTCCAAAACATTTTTATTGTTCTGAAATAAAACTCTGTACCCATTAAGCAAGCACTTATTCTCCCTTGCCCCCAGCCCCTGGTACCCACTAGTCTGCTTTCTGTCTCTATGGGTTTATCACTTGTAGATATTTCACATAAATAGAATAATACAATATGTAGTCTTTTTGTCTAGCCTCTAAAACTTTAGCATAACATTTTTGAGGTTCATCTGTGTTGTAACATATATTAATATGTCATTCCTTTTTGTAGCTAAATAATATTTCTTTGTGTGTATATACTGCAATTTCTTTATAGTTGTCAGTTGATAGATATTTGGGTTGTCTCTACCTGTTGGTTATTGTGAATGGTGCTACTATGAACATGTGTATTCATGTGTTTGTTTGAGTACTTGCTTTTAATTCTTTTGGGTACATATGTAGGAGTGGATTTTCTAGATCATATGGTAATTCTATAATTATTTGAGGAACTGCCAAAATGTTTCCCGTAGTGGCTGCACCATTTTATATTCCCACCAGCAATGGATAAGGATTCCAATTTCTCTATCTTCACTAGTACTTGTTATTTTCCTTTTTTGTTTTTTATTATAGCCATCCTTGTGGTGTGAAGGGGCATCTTGTGGTTTTGATTTGCATTTCTCTAATGACTGATGATGCTGAGCATCTTTTTATGTGCTTGTTTATAATTTATATATATTTTAAAAATGTCTATTCAAGTCCTTTTCCCATAAATTGGGTTGTTTGTCTTTTTGTTGTTGAGTTGTAAGAGTTCTTTACATATTCTGGATGAACTAGTTATATGCCATTTACTAGAGCTTTTTATCAGATACATGATTGGCAGATGTTTTCTCCCATTCTGTGGCTGTCTTTTCATTTTCTTGATAATGTCCTATGTACAGAAAAATTTTTTAAATTTTGATGAAGTCACATCTATTTTTTTCTTTCGTTGCTCTGCTTTTGATGTCATATCTAAAAATTCATTGCCAAATCCAATGTTATAAAGATTTATCTCTATGTTTACCTTAAGAGTTTTATGGTTTTAGCTCTAATATCTTAGTCATTAATATTTTGAGTTAATTTTTGTATGTGGTGTGAGGAAGGGGTTCAACTTAATTCTGTTGTAGGTAGATACCTAGTTTTCCTGGCACCACTTGTTGAAAAAATTATTCTTTCTCCATTGAATGGTCTTGGCACCCCATGGAAGAGCAATTGGCCATAGATGTATGGGTATATTTCTGAGCTCTCAATTCTATTCCATTTTTCTATATGTCTGTCCTTGTGCTGGTATCACACTGTTTTGGTAATTGTAGCTTTGTGCTAAGTTTTGAAAATGGTAAATGTGGTTCTTTCAACTTTTTTCTTTTTTTCATTATCATTTTGGCTGAGAGTTTGTTATATGCCGGATGCTTTTATAAACTTTAGCACACATTATGTTATGTAATTTGTGACAACTTTGTAGTGTAAATATTAATATCCACATTTTGCAGGTTAAGTGATTTGGCCAAGACTACAGATTTGGTGGTAGTTATAGATTTAAAACTAAAATGAACTCCAGAGCCTACTTTCTTAAGAACAACACATACTGTTTCTGCCAAAGATGAAAGATGACTGTAGCTTAGTGACATTGTTTCCTTTAGGTAAAAGGCTAGAAATCTGTCTGACCTATGAACATTTCTCATTTGGTAACTCACAATCAGGCTAACCTGGTTATATGGGACCCATTATTCTTTTTTACATTTAGTAATTAATTTTTAAGGTTTGTGACTGCTCAGTTTTGCATCTTCCTCTGTCTTCCTCTTTTTGTGATCTTATTTTTTCAGATGGATGTTGTGAGGTTATTTTCTATTTTGAGAAAATTACACAAATCTGATTTATTACCACAACAGCTCAGAAGTGGTTCCTGTTGAAACCCTTCCACATTGTCAATACTTAAGATTCTGTCCTTCTCCTTCACAGGACAGGAAACTATTGACTATGGGTGATACTCAGTCATGTGTTTTGAACTGAATTGCTATTGAAAAAATCTCAGCCTCCTTAGATGTGTCAAAGCAAATATGAAGATTTTGCCATCATATATGTGTATGACATTGAAAGCAAATACACAAAGCATACTGTATTGGCAGGCTGTTTCTATGTCTTTGATGTAATATTTATTTATTATTTACATTCAGTAGGATTATTCACTGTTTGCCATATACATTTGTGTTTTGACAATGCACCATTGTATAAGCACTAGCACACAGGATAGAGAACAGTCACATCACCGCCCAAAATTCCCTCCTCCTCCTGCCCCACTTCTCACCCCCAGTCCCTGGTATCCACTAATTTGCTCTCTGTTTGTATAGTTTTTCCTTTTCTAGAATGTCATATAAATGGAATCATATAGTGTGTTGCCTTTTGAGTGGGGCTTTTTTCACTTAGCATAATGCAGTTCTGATTCATCCATGTTCTTAACTTTTAGAGATAGTTAGCTCCTCTTACTGCTGAGTGATATTCCGTGGTATGGATGTGCCATATCCGTTTACCACCTGAAGGATGTTTGAATTGTTTCCAGTTTGGGGAAATTACAAGTAAAGCTTCTATAAACAGTTCACATAAAAGTTTTTGTGTGATTGTAAATTTAATTCTGGAGTTACATAATAAATGCGAGTTTAACTTAATGAGAAACTGCCGAACTGTTTTTCACTTTCTTAGAGCTGTTGTAACGAATTACCACAAACTTGAGGGCCTAAAAGAACAGAAATGGATTATTTCACAGTTCTGGAGCCTAGAAGTCTGAGATTGGTTGGCAGGGCCATACTCCTTTTGAAGACTCTAGGGGAGAATCCTTCTTTGCCTCTTCTGGATCTGATGGCTCCTGGTGGTCCTGGCCATTCCCTGGCTTTCAGCTACATCACTTCTCTCTGTTTTAGTCCTTCTCATCATCTTCTTCTCTCATGTGTCTTTCCGTGTCCTCTCCTCTTTTTTCAAGAGGGCCACTCTGATCAATTATTGCTGGGAAAAATTGAAGGCAGAAGGTAACAGAGGATGAGACAGTTAGATAGTATCACCAACTCAATGGACATGAGTTTGAGCAAACTCCGGAAGATAATGAAGGACAGGGAAGCCTGGTGTGCTGCAGTCCCATGGGGTCGCAAAGAGTTGTACATAACTTAGCAACTGAACTGATCAGTTATGACCACATCTTAGCTAATTTTATCTACAAAGACCCTACTCAAATAAGGTCACAGTCTGAGGTTCAGAGTGAATGTGAATTTTGGCGGGTAGAGGAAGAAACACTTATTCATTCCACCATAGTGCCTATGTCATGTTGCATTCCCACTTGTATGTGAGCATTCCTGTTGCTCCCAGTCCTTACCAACACTTGCTATTGTTTAAAAAAAAAAAAAAGGAAGAGCCATTATAATAGTGTGCTATCTCATTGTGGCTTGAATATGCATTTCTGTCATGACTAATAATGTTGAACATCTTTTCATGTACTTATTTTCCATTTATATATCTTCTTTGGTGAAGTGTCAATTCAAATCTTTTCCCCATTTTAAATACTTTGTTTTTTCTGTATTGAGCTTTGAAGATTCTTTATATATTCTGGATATAAATCCTTCATCATCATGCAAATATTTTTCCCAGTTTGTGGCTTGTCTTTTCATTTTCTTAACAGTATTTTTTCATAGAACAGAATTTTAGAATTTTGATAAAGTCCAATTTATCAATTTTTTTCTTTTAAGGCTTACAATTTAGATGTGTGTCTAAGAACTCTGCCTAATTCAAGGTCACAAAGTCTTTCTCTTGATGTGTGTTTGAAGCAATAAAGATTTTTAAAGGGACTTCCTTGGTGGTCCAGTGGTTAAGCCTCCAGGCTTCCACTGCAGGGGACATGGGTTTGATCCCTGGTCAGGGAACTAAGATCCCACATTCAGTGCAATGTGGGCAGGAAAAAAAAAATTTTTTTTTTTTAAATTGAAGGGTTGTTTATTGAAACTGCCATCCTAACTTCTGCTACAGAGCAAAGTGACACACTCACATTCTTTTTTCATACTCCTCTCCATTATGGTTTATCACAGGATATAGAACATAGTTTCCTGCACGACACAGTAGGACCTGGATGTTTATTATCTCATATATACTGGCTTGCATCTGCTAATCCCACACTTTCGATCCTTCTTTTCTCCACCCATCTCTCTTGACAACCACAAGTCTGTTCTCTATGTCTGTGAGTCTGTTTCTACTTTGTGGATATGTTCTTTTGTGTCACATTTTAGATTCCACATAAGTGACATAATATGATATATATCTTTCTCTTTCTGACTTACTTTGCCTGGCATGACAATCATGTTCATCCATGTTGTTGCAAATGCCCCCATTTCATTCATTTTTATAGTTGAGTAATATATGGTTCCAAATAGGAAAAGGAGTACGTCAAGGCTGTATATTGTCACCCTGCTTATTTAACTTATATGCAGAGTACCTCATCAGAAATGTGGGGCTGGAAGAAGCACAAGCTGGAATCAAGATTGCTGGGAGAAATATCAATAACCTCAGATATGCAGATGACACCACCCTTATGGCAGAAAGTGAAGAGGAACTCAAAAGCCTCTTGATGAAAGTGAAAGAAGAGAGTGAAAAAGTTGGCTTAAAGCTCAACATTCAGAAAACGAAGATCATGGCATCCAGTCCCATCACTTCATGGGAAATAGATGGGGAAACAGTGAAAACAGTGTCAGACTTTATTTTTTTGGGCTCCAAAATCACTGTAGATGGTGACTGCAGGCATGAAATTAAAAGACGCTTGCTCCTTGGAAGGGAAGTTATGACCAACTTAGATAGCATATTAAAAAGCAGAGATATTTACTTTGCCAACAAAGGTTCGTCTAGTCAAGGCTATGGTTTTTCCAGTGGTCATGTATGGATGTGAGAGTTGGACTGTGAAGAAAGCTGAGCGCTGAAGCTTT
>NW_011494744.1:2097312-2104048 GCF_000754665.1 Bison bison bison | reverse complement strand
GGCCCTGGGTGTTCATTGGAAGGACTGATGGTAAAGCTGAAACTCCAGTACTTTGGCCACCTCATGCAAAGAGTTGACTCATTGGAAAAGACTCTGATGCTGGGAGGGATTGGGGGCAGGAGAAGAAGGGGACGACAAAGGATGAGATGGCTGGATGGCATCACCGACTCGATGGACATGAGTTTGAGTAAACTCTGGGAGTTGGTGATGGACAGAGAGGCCTGGCGTGCTGTGATTCATGGGGTCACAAAGAGTCGGATACGACTGAGCGACTGAACTGAACTGAACTGAACTGAATAGCCCATTGTATATATGTATCACATCTTCTTTATCCATTCACCTGTCTATGGACATTTAGGTTGTGAAATAATAAAGATTCAATTTGGTCTAATATCAAGTTGATTTGAGAAAAAAATGCTTGGGTTTACTCCATATTAAAAAGAGATTAATTCAGTTAAATTAATTGATCGTTTAGCATTCAAACAATGTCTTCATGATTCCATCATTATTTTTCAACTCTTCTTTCCTCTAAACACAGAGGCTTCCATCTCAGGCAGTCTTTCTTCATGGTCAGAAACTCTAGGTTTAGTGACTTCAGGGGATAGAAGTAGTTCTGTTCCCCAGTAGTTCCATCAAAAGTCCTAGGACTTTCTCTCATTGGACTGCCTTGGTGAACATGCATTTATCTCTGAACTTATCACCATAGCCTGGAGATGGAATAGCCAGGTCTTGGTCTTGTCCCTGCCCTTAGAGGGAGGGATAGAGAGAGGTCAGCCCCACCTGAATCACAAGGATTGAGAGTGGTTAAATGAATTTCTAGTAGAAAATTAGGCAGATGTGAACAGAAAAGAGGGAACCAGATGATTGTCAAGTAAAAATGACTTTCCACTACAACTGAGAAAATGCCCTTTGTAACTTGCTTTGGACTAAATTGTGTCCTCTCCCCCAATTTCTGTATTGAAGCTCTTACCCCTAATGTGATAGTATTTGAAGATGGGGCCTTTGGGAGATAAATAGGTGTAGATAAGGTCGTAAGAGTAGGGCCCTCATGATGGGATTACTGGCCTTAGAAGAAGGGACATCAGAGAGTTAGCTCTCTGTCTCTGCTCTCTCTGCCATGTGAGGACACTGCATAAAGAGGGCCATCTGCAGATCAGGAAGAGGGCTGTCATCAGAGCCTGACCATAGTGGCACCTGATCTCACACTTCTGGCTTCCAGAATTGTGAGAAAATAGTATCTGTTGTTTAAGCCACCCAGTCTATGGTATTTTTATTATGGCAGCGCTAGCAGACTAATACTCAACAGCTCTTTATCAGTTTCCAACACTTGCTGTAATCAAAGCAACAGCTAGCCTTCATGGATTGCTTTCCCTGTGCCAGACACTGTGGCCTGTTTTCTCAACAATTCTCTGGGGAAGATACTATTACTCTTATCCTTACATTACATAAGGAAACTAAAGTTCAGTGACCTTGGATAACGTGCCCATGGCTGTGAGATGGTAGCCATGGATCCCAAGCCAGGTCCGTCTGACCTCAGAGCCCAGCCTAGTAACCACTGTGTTGCTCCTGTTCAGTCGATAAGCCGTGTCCGACTCCTTGCGACCCCATGAACTGCAGCGCACCAGGCTTCCCTGTCCTTCACTGTCTCCCGGAGTTTGCTCAAACTC
Organism: Bison bison bison; assembly: GCF_000754665.1. Lineage (NCBI taxonomy): Eukaryota > Metazoa > Chordata > Mammalia > Artiodactyla > Bovidae > Bison > Bison bison. The sequence goes on along the minus strand of NW_011494744.1, from coordinate 2,102,381 downwards.
ATGTCCATTGAGTCAGTGATGCCATCTAACCATTTCAATCTTCTGCTGTCCCCTTCTACTTCTGTCCTTAATCTTTCCCAGCATGAGGGTCTTTTTTAATGAGTCAGCTCTTCATATCAGGTGACCAAAGTATTGGAGCTTCAGCTTCAGCACCAGTTCTTCCAATGAATATTGATTTCCTTTAGGAACCACTGAGAACCACTTTGTACCACTGTATACCACTTTGTAACCACTTTAGTTACCACTATGATAAACTGTTATCTCTCCCCAGCCTCCCAACCAGCCAGTCTGTCCTCCTACCCTGACTTGACCCTTTCACTGACATGAAAAAATTGACCAGGGCAGTGATTTTTCAACATTTCAGTCCCAGTGACAGACGAACTCCGCCTCCTACTAAGTTCTGGATTCAGAGCGCAGACAGGTTTCTTGCCCTTTCCCTCATAGCAACTAAACTCTGCTTTGAATTAGTGGGGGATCTTGGGCCCAACAGATTTCTGCTTTGACTCCTAGACACAAGACTATCTCTCGCCTCTCCTCCAGGAGCAGACAAGCATCACCTAGTCCTCCAAACTAGGGCTTGGGGTATGAATGGGCTTCTCCAGGTACTCCTGCTCTGCCCTCAAGCCTTGGCAGATACTGTAGGACTGTACCACCAAGAAAAAGGATCTTTCGGGCCTACTGTCTGCTTCCAGTCTTTCTCATGGGTACCACATGGACACTAATGGAAAAGAGATGGCAAGCTGGCAGGAATTTCTCTTGTGTCTGGAGTGCTTAGAGATTCTTGACTGTCATGCTAGCCCAGACTCAGCCTTTAAGAATTTTTCTTCTTACCCAATTTTATGATCACTGATTCTTCCCATTATTTGCCATGAGAAAGAGTTGATAGGTCTTTTTTCTCCTCAGAAGGGCTTGTTATCCTTTGGAATTCAGTTACCTTGGTTGTTCTGCAGCTCCATTCTCTGGTGGACTGAAAATTTTTAGGGTTGTAGCTTATGCCTTTTGTTATTATGGGAGCAGCATTTTCTAGAAGCTTTCTAACTGAGAAGTAGAAATTCTCAGTTCCAAGCTTAGAAAAGTAGTTTCCAAAACAATTGTGAGAAAAATACCAGCCACACAGAGTGTGGATATGGGGAAGAAAAGATTCTGAGATCAAATAAGCTTGCAATCTTTAGTGTGTCTTATTCTCTTTTGGATATTTACATGGCCCATTAACATCTTAAAGGCTCTGAAACGTCCTGAAGAATAAAGAAGTAAATTTAATCTTATTTAGCAAAGCATCCTTAACAGTTGTTTGGTCTGAGAACTCCTTGCTTGTGTAGCGCTCATTATTTTCTTTAGAATGACTATTCTGTGAACGTAACTTGGAAAATAGTGGCTTAGATATTCATACTTTATTCTCTGGAAACCTGGAACCCCAATAGAAAGCAGAGTTCCTCAAGGTAGCGCCAGAGTCCTTGTGGGTATTCCTAAAACCAAAAGCCATCCTGACAGGGTGCTGAGTGGTGTTGAGGCACTCAAAATCCGTCTCTGTCATAGTGTCTGACCTTGTGTGCTATGACTTCAGAGGGATACCTGAATGTATGAGACACAAAGATGAATCACAAAGTCAAAATCAATGTCTGAAAGTCTATAGATCATTCCTCTGGCTCTCCTGAAGAGTCTGGCACACCCCATTTCACTATCTAAAACCAATCATAAATCTTTTCCCGGAACCTGTATTTATACAACTTGTTCTGTTGGCTTCTAGTCACCATCCCCACTGTGCTGGGGGTACACCTTGAATATGCGGCTGCTATTATGTAGTAGGACTGGCTGGGAATCTATTTTATGGACCCTCATGCTAGTTTGAAATGAAATCTTTAGCCTTAACTTACACACATTAGTTTTTTGACCCTGGTCTGTCCTATAGATTTGAGAGTCCCTGCTCTCCACCCCTCAGTTATATTATCATTCTTTGAAGTAGCCTAGACATATGTTGTTCCCATCTCCATGTATCCCTTTTAATTCTCCTCTTGGGGCCCCAACTCACTCCCTTTGAAGAATTAACCCTCCTCCATTCCTTATTCAGGTGGTGCCAATTGGTAATTGCTGGCAAAGACTGGGATTTAAACCCAAGGAGTCTGACTCCAAAATCTACTTCCATAATATTACATTGTCCTGCTTCCTAGTTCTGGAGTATATCACTTTTCACTTATATGGCATTTACTTTTTGTTACTCTGAGTAGTGAAATTACCTTATATTATAGAGGTTCTTCCTAGCTGTTTGCATAGCTGCATGTAAGACATATTGAAGTTAAGATTACTTTTAAAATAGGTAAAAGTTCTCATTTCATAATGGGGAAATCATTTTTTATTAGTTCTGGCAATGGCACAAATTAGTTCTTTTTGAAAAATAATGATGTTTACTCTGAAACCTTTGGTCCTTTTTATTCCTTAGTCACTTGGCCACGTGGCCATGAGTGATAATTAGGGAAGCTAACAGCTTTTTCAGGATACTAGCCTTATTACCCTAGAACTATCAACCATGAATCAAGAAGTCTATCATGACTTCATTGTTCACTACACAAGTTATATGGTCCCCTATTTCTTCCATGCCTCTCTCTGTCTCTCAGTCTAAAATGATATTTAACTAAGTAATCAGGGATATTAACTATTCACAGCCCAGGCAGGTGTGGGCAAATAACCCCTGCAATAATCCACTGGCAGCCTCAGAAATGGCTGGCTGTGAGTAAGCACATGGCACTTAGTCCGGTCCTTCTTATGTGTTTGCGGATACATTTGCAATTTCATGCACAGTTTTAAATGTTAAGCATTAATTGGAAATGGGCAATGAAGCATCAATAGAGTCTACATTTTGCCCTTTTTAATGAAAATGCTAGATATAGATTTAATGCAAAATTAAACATTCAGCTCACTATGTTCTACTCCAGTAAATTAGCCAATGTTTGTCATCTTTTTAAAAACCGGGAGTTTAATGCCTCATTTCACATGGTTTTGTTAGGGACAGATAGAAAGCTGATAAACAGTCCATTTGTTCTCTTACAGCAGCTCCCAGCCACACCACTGCAGTCAAGCTTCAGTGCCCATTGCCTTTACAAACCCTGTTGTGAGTTGAAGTGGCTGCTTTTGAATATTTGACTGAAGCAGAGCCTTGGTGAGAGGAAGGGACAGAGGAACTTTCTCAGAGGAACACAGACTTGGCTTTGTTGGACAGTGGCCTCTGGGTTGTGAGTTCTGAAATGACTCAGTGAACCCAAAAGGGAACAGAGCTTGAGTGAGCCCCTCCTGTGTGCTGTTCTAGACTTTTGTATCCATTAGCCCCACAACAATCAGCACAGCCCCGAGAGATCCATGCGACTACCTCCACCCGGCCAGATGAGGAAACCAGGGCCCAGAGGTGAAGCTGAGCAGCTAGTAAGTGCATTTGAAACCACTCACTACATCACACATTATTTGTCCTTCAAGGAGGTTACCTAAGCCACCTCCTCCAGGAATTCATTGCTTATTGCCTGCTTGTTGACTGTCCTTCTTAGTGTATTTTTATTGCACTTTATCTGTGCTTCCAATGTAGCCCTTAGGACTTTCTACCTTTGATTGTATTAATTGAATACCCGTCTGACTCCCTCTGAGAGGAAGGGCTAGCTCTCAGATCACCTTTGTAAACACCGTGGGACCGTGCCTGTCAAAGATACTCAATAAATGTCCATTGAAATGTTTATAAAGTAGATGGATCTTAACATCTCAAATCCTGTTTCCAGAATTATGAGAAACACTATGGGGAAGGGGCAGGTCCTGTAGGAAATCTCCCTTGATCTGAATCCCAGCTGAACGACCTAAGGCAAGTCACAGAGCTTCTCTGAATTTCGGGTTTCTCGGCATATAAAGGAAGAATAATGATAATACGTACTTCAAAATGTTGTTGCCAAGCTTCAATAAAATATGGCATGTATAGTGCTTGGGGCAGTGCCTGGTATACAGAAAATGTTCAGTTATTATTTTTCTGAAAACTGAAGATTTTACAGCATAGCAAGAAACTATGTGGCGCTTGATTTGTCCACAATTTTAAAATGGAAAAGAAAGGGGGATTGGATTGCATGATGATGGAGCTAACAGACCTGAGGGGCCTGGTAATGACCAATCAGATAAGATATGAAAAGAGAAATGATTACAAAGTCCCAGGTTTTGGCAGGGCTTGGATTCATCATGTGCTGGACCCAACCATGTACTCCAGTTGCGGTCCCAGATGTAGGCCTAAGATTTACGTAGGAAAGGAGTGTAGAATATATGTAGAATGGTTTCTGACAATGACTTTCCACTGACATAAGTTCAGTTCAGTTCAGCCGCTCAGTCGTGTCCGACTCTTTGCGATCCCACGAACCGCAGCTCGCCAGGCCTCCCCGTCCATCACCAACTCCCGGAGTTCACTCAGACTCACGTCCATCGACTCAGTAATGCCATCCAGCCATCTCATCCTCTGTCGTCCCCTTCTCCTCCTGCCCTCAATCTTTCCCAGCATCAGGGTCTTTTCCAATGAGCCAGCTCTTCGCATCAGGTGGCCAAAGTACTGGAGTTTCAGCTTCAACATCAGTCCTTCCAATGAACACCCAGGACTGATCTCCTTTAGGATGGACTGGTTGGATGTCCTTCAGTCCAAGGGACTCTCAAGAGTCTTCTCCAACACCACAGTTCAAAAGCATCAATTCTTCGGCGCTCAGCTTTCTTCACAGTCCAACTCTCACATCCATACATGACCACTGGAAAAACCATAGCCTTGACTAGACGGACCTTTGTTGACAAAGTAATGTCTCTGCTTTCTAATATGCTGTCTAGGTTGGACATAACTTTCCTTCCAAGGAGTAAGCATCTTTTAATTTCATGGCTGCAATCACCATCCAAAATCACAGTGATTTTGGAGCCCCAAAAAATAAAATCAGCAACTGTTTCCACTGTTTCCCCATCTATTTGCCATGAAGTGATGGGACCGGATGTCATGATCTTCGTTTTCTGAATGTTGAGCTTTAAGCCAACTTTTTCACTCTCCTCTTTCACTTTCATCAGGACGTTCTTTA
>NW_011494744.1:2095943-2097212 GCF_000754665.1 Bison bison bison | reverse complement strand
AAGTGCATTTGAAACCACTCACTACATCACACATTATTTGTCCTTCAAGGAGGTTACCTAAGCCACCTCCTCCAGGAATTCATTGCTTATTGCCTGCTTGTTGACTGTCCTTCTTAGTGTATTTTTATTGCACTTTATCTGTGCTTCCAATGTAGCCCTTAGGACTTTCTACCTTTGATTGTATTAATTGAATACCCGTCTGACTCCCTCTGAGAGGAAGGGCTAGCTCTCAGATCACCTTTGTAAACACCGTGGGACCGTGCCTGTCAAAGATACTCAATAAATGTCCATTGAAATGTTTATAAAGTAGATGGATCTTAACATCTCAAATCCTGTTTCCAGAATTATGAGAAACACTATGGGGAAGGGGCAGGTCCTGTAGGAAATCTCCCTTGATCTGAATCCCAGCTGAACGACCTAAGGCAAGTCACAGAGCTTCTCTGAATTTCGGGTTTCTCGGCATATAAAGGAAGAATAATGATAATACGTACTTCAAAATGTTGTTGCCAAGCTTCAATAAAATATGGCATGTATAGTGCTTGGGGCAGTGCCTGGTATACAGAAAATGTTCAGTTATTATTTTTCTGAAAACTGAAGATTTTACAGCATAGCAAGAAACTATGTGGCGCTTGATTTGTCCACAATTTTAAAATGGAAAAGAAAGGGGGATTGGATTGCATGATGATGGAGCTAACAGACCTGAGGGGCCTGGTAATGACCAATCAGATAAGATATGAAAAGAGAAATGATTACAAAGTCCCAGGTTTTGGCAGGGCTTGGATTCATCATGTGCTGGACCCAACCATGTACTCCAGTTGCGGTCCCAGATGTAGGCCTAAGATTTACGTAGGAAAGGAGTGTAGAATATATGTAGAATGGTTTCTGACAATGACTTTCCACTGACATAAGTTCAGTTCAGTTCAGCCGCTCAGTCGTGTCCGACTCTTTGCGATCCCACGAACCGCAGCTCGCCAGGCCTCCCCGTCCATCACCAACTCCCGGAGTTCACTCAGACTCACGTCCATCGACTCAGTAATGCCATCCAGCCATCTCATCCTCTGTCGTCCCCTTCTCCTCCTGCCCTCAATCTTTCCCAGCATCAGGGTCTTTTCCAATGAGCCAGCTCTTCGCATCAGGTGGCCAAAGTACTGGAGTTTCAGCTTCAACATCAGTCCTTCCAATGAACACCCAGGACTGATCTCCTTTAGGATGGACTGGTTGGATGTCCTTCAGTCCAAGGGACTCTCAAGAGTCTTCTCCAACACCACA
>NW_011494744.1:2089373-2095843 GCF_000754665.1 Bison bison bison | reverse complement strand
GAAGTGATGGGACCGGATGTCATGATCTTCGTTTTCTGAATGTTGAGCTTTAAGCCAACTTTTTCACTCTCCTCTTTCACTTTCATCAGGACGTTCTTTAGTTCTTCTTCACTGTCTGCCGTAAGGGTGGTGTCATCTGCATATCTGAGGTTATTGATATTTCTCCAGGCAATCTTGATTCCAGCTTGTGCTTCCTCCAGCCCAGCACTTTTCATGATGTACTCTGCATCTAAGTTAAATAAATGTCATATTTTGCAAACCTACCTAATCATTTATACCAGAGGGACAGGCAAAGAGAGAAATGCTCATAGTTCAGAGAGCTAGTTCGATCAACCAGGGCACCATTCTGTCCTTGTTTGGGAAGTTAACTAACGAATTGACTCACCTGCTTGCCCGTGCAAGACAGTTTGACTCAGGGTGAGCCTCTCAATATCTCTTTGAGGTTGAATCTTCTCATAGATAAACACAGGTCAAAATACAGATATCTCCTCTCTGTTTCCCTCCTTGGGCCTCAGTTTCCTATTTGGTAAGTGACCAGACAGCCTCTCACCCCTTTCTGTGGCCAGCCTTCCATTGCTCTGCCCTCCCTGGGATGCTGTGAAGTCAGTTCAGCAATATTGTCCAAGCTTTTGGGAACTTCCTGACCCCTGGCTCTGCTGGATACCAACCGATTAGATGAGCTGATGGATACAAAGGGAAAAACTTTCTCCCCCAGCAGGAGGACAGCTGCCTAACCAGGGTTTCTCCTGAATGACTCCTCAGAAAGAGGAGAATGGGGCCAGCTGGTGATGGCTGTCTCCCTTCCTTTCCTGGCCACCTGATCTCTGTTTGCATGTAATAGCTCTCCCTTTGGGCAGCAGGCAAGTGGCAGGGGGGCCCAGATGTCTACATTTTCTAAAGCAAACAGATACCTTCCAGGACTCTTGTCCCAACACAGCAGCCCCACTCTCATGGAACTCTAGAAGCAGCCCACTGTGAAGGGAAGAGAAGGGCAGGAGGTCTTGCAGCCTAGACTCTTTGGCTCCAACTGGCTGGAAAAGTCAACAGCCTTCAGCAGAGTTTCCCAAGCCCCATGTGTGCCAGAAGCAACAGCACCTGAGGAGATTGTTGTAAGACAGATTTGTGGGCTGTAGACTAGAACTCTGATTCAGTAGGTGAGCGGTGGGCCTGTGCATATTATTTTTAACAAATTTCCCAGGGGGTTCTTGTGCACAATTGGGCTTGGGAATCCTGTTGATTTAGGTCGTGGGGGAATAGAGAAGATTAGGGGAGTCTGGTTGGAAAAACACATCAGCTTCACCCATGTCCCAGTGGTGTAGGCAGTTTTTAGCATCCCAGCTGCTTCTAGCTGTGCCTGTGGGTGAGTTAACATCTCAGAGCCTTAGTTATCACATCTCTAATATGAGAATCATGGCAATGACCCCAGAGTATTAATGTGAAGGTTAAATAGACAGTATCTACAGAGCAGTTGGCCGAGGGCTTGGCAGAGTGAGCACTTAGGAAGTGTTAGTTGTTGATATTGTTACTGTGTTATAACTTCTGAAAGAAGCTTGACTGTTCTCTGACTTGTGTGTCATGAATTCACCTTATTCCAAAGAGTCTTTCCATAAATTAAAAAAAAATAATCTTACTGATTTATTTATTTTTGACTGTGCCGGGTCTCTGTTGCTGCATGGACTTTTCTCTAGTTGTGGTGAGCAGGGGCTACTCTCTAGATGCAGTGCTCAGGCTTCTCATTGTTATGGCTTCTCTTGCTGCAGAGCATAGGCTCTAGGGTGTGTGGGCGTCATACTTGTGGCTCCTGGGCTCTAGAGCACAGGCTCAATTGTAGCCCATGGGCTTAGTTCTCCTCAGCATGTAGGATCTTCCCGGATCAATGATGAAACCTGTGTCTCCTGCATTGGCAGGTGGGTTCTTTACCACTGGAGACACCAGAGAAACCCTCAAAGAGTCTTTATGAGAGGCCAGTAAATTTTATACTGACTTTAAATAAATAAATAACTAAAAGGAAAAAGGAGCAGCTAGATTTTGAGTGGGGCCTGAGACTTCTGAAAAGGCCCAGGGAGGCGCAGGCAGACAGCTGGAGGACTGTGGGCTGTGGGTAGAGGGGAAAGAATGCTGAGTGGGAGTCAGGAGACTTGGTTCTAGGCTTGGCTCTGAGCACATGTCAGAGCTTGGTTAAATCATGTGACCACCCCGGCCTCCTTTTTTTCCCCTCATTTGTACAGCGGAACTGCCTTGGAAGACATCTAAGGTCTTGTTCTCTAAACGATTTACCCCAGAGCCCCCTGAGGAGTCACATTTCCAACACTTTTTACAAAAACAGCTTGTGGAATTAGGCTAAAAAACGTCAATATTTGTTCAGTTGCATACATGGTTGTTAGAGTATTCCTTAAATTTCTTGTGCTTTTGAAATATTTAACAACAACAAGCTAAGCTATCATTTGCAAATGCCAGCTGATTGGTTCACAGCTGGCATCACCCTGATCAAAATGGGGAAACAGGCAAGATGGCATTCAGTGGTCCTCCAGATGTGTGACGGCTCCTCAATTCCTGTTGGGATTTCTCCTCTACACCCTACTCTACTTGTATTCAAGTTCTTCAGCCATCCAGAGCCTCCCTTCCTCAAGGACTTGTTTTTCCAGGGCTCCCAGGCTTATTGTGGGACTGACCTGAGGTTATGAAGGCCTGATGTGATTTAATTTCAATTCCTGCTTCTATTCGTAAGCCAAACAGCGTGTATGTCAGACCCATGCTTGTGAGCAGTGAGGCTGGCGAGGGCGTTTCATTGGAGGATGAAAGTCATACATTGCCCCTTGAACTCAGATCTGGGCACCAAACAGATTTTTCTCATTTGATTTCAACCCAAATGATGCATCTTGAACTGAAAAGCTAATATTCTTCTCTTAAAGTGATTTACATTTAACAATGAAAGCTTTTGCCACAAGTGGTTACATCCCATACTTTGGAGCTCTGGACTCTTGCAGAGGGTCTTCTAATCAGACTACTGGTTCTATCCTGGCCTGAACCAGCCCAAGCCAGCCTCTCCCTTGTTAGCTTTAGATGTCTTGCATTCTCTCCCAGGGCTCTTCTCCAAGTCTCTTGGACCTTTACACCTTGCCTCATCTGCCATTCATTCAGGTCTGTGCCAAGGCAAATTTTGCCCATTGAAGACCCTCCTCAGGGTAAAGGTCTTTCTCACCCCTGCCTCCAAATATTTCCGATGAAGGCTGACTGTGTAGCCTCTCAGATCCTCCATTTCCTCATCTGCAAATCAAGGGAATATAATAATCCTAGCTGCAAGGATTAAATGATCCAGTGGTGAGAAAGTACCTTGCACATGGCCATAATAAATGATCAATAGGCAGTAGCAACTCTCGTTAGCCATCAAGACATGAAGTCTTAGTGCCAGCTACTTTCAAACCCTCAGCTCTTAAGCCACGCCTTTAGTCCTTGCTGCACACATTCGCTGACTCTAACAAATGCCAACAAGTGATCAGTTTATTTAAACTTCTGGTCAGTGATGGTTGATTGTCTGGAATGTCATTTGTGTTTGCATGGTACCTCTCAGATCTCAATTAGCCACCAAAGTCGAGTAGCTAGAAAAGGAGTGTGATTGGAGGGCATGCCATAGTTTCCCTTGAGAGGCTCAAGGCTTCCTGGGGAGACCTTTGTTTTTCTCCTTCAGTGGACATGTGTAGAGGGGCAGCTTCTAAGAAGGGATATGGCCCCTTTTCAAGTGGCTTTGGAGTGGCTGAGCCCTCCTGCCTACTAGGCAATATATTCACAATAAGTTCAGTTTGTTTGTGTGGTCCTTTCTTTGCCTTATACACTAGACTCTTGGAAGCTGGCTCATCCTCTTATAAAAGGACGCTGGGTAGAGTCATACAGTAAAGGGAGGTAAACATTCTTTTAAACTAATTTATCAATTTAACACAGCATAGTGGTGTTGGGTTACCAGGGTCAACAGCCAGCAGTCACATTCCTCAGTTGTTTGATTGGTGAAATGCATTAACAAACAGCCAGTAAAACTCTTTCTGATTAATCATGTTGATAAGTTTTTTTTTTTTTTGTAATGTGCTACTAGCTTTTTAATGTAATCTGCTTGGACAGCAGCCATTCTGGTGAAGTGTCTTGACTTATCTAAAGAAGCCTTGATGAGAAGGCTACCAGGCCCAGAATTTTATTGTGATATCATGTAATCATTAACGCATGTGGCTACTGCCTTCCTGCATATTTGCTTCCTTTCTTGAAATGAAGGAAGGGTTTGTAGAGTAAGGGCAACAGGTAAGCAAGGATGAGCCCCAGAAGCAATAAAAGGAAAGGAGGATGCTATGATGAGCTGAACCTGAGAACACTGACTTATCCTCAGGAATAAAAATATTTGAAAACATGAGTAAGGACTTCAATGAGCCCTCATCTTTTAAAGGTAAAGGAAGACAAGTCTGCTTTTCTCTCAAGAAGTAGAAATCTCGATCTGGGTTTTTCCACCTCAGTACTGTTGACATTTTGGATTGGAAAATTCTTTGTTGTGGAAGCTGTCCTGTGAATTGTGGGTTGTTTAGCCTCTACCTAGTAGGTGCCAGTAGCTGTCCTCTCATTCCTTTTTGGCAATCAAAAAGGTCTTCAGACATTACCCAATGTCCCCTGGGGGACAAAACTGCCCTTAGTTAAGAGCCATTGTCCTAGATGTACAATTTGAACATAACCTCTTATGGCTCTGCTGACCTCGTTTCATCATATTATTTAAGGCACAACGAAACACTGAATTCTTCCTGGGGCCCTTTTTCACCTGGACTGTTCCTTCATCTGTTCTCTATCCACTAAGACCTTCAGTCTACATTGTCTCCTCCTGCCGCACCCTTTTCCTCTTCTTCCTCCTCCTTCTTCCACACACAGAAGCCTGCACTGAGCAACTGTCCAGTAACAGCATGCCAAATAACCAGGGAATTCTTTCTCCCCCCAGGTTTGTGAAGCCTCAGAGGCAATCGAGATAAAAATCCCCCCAGTTACTCAGAGATGAAATGAATATTCTTTAATTAAAAATAGGCATCTGAATGGTAGCAATGTAAATGGGTTGAGAGGCAGCAGGAGTAAGTGGTAATATTGCTGAAATTAAACATAATTCACTACATATTAAGTGCTTCCTAGGTACCACACGCACTACCTTATTTAGCTCAGATGTTGTTCCCATTTTGCAGATGAGGAAATAGAGGTTTAGTGAAGTGATTTGTTCAAGTTACTTGAACCGGAGCTGAACCAGCAAGCAGGAGGGTTTGAACCTAGGCAGACTGACTCTGGGGCGGGTACTCGGCCCCTCGTCATACAGCTGCAGCCCCAGACAGGTGAAGGATCACTGAACGGGGCTGGGGACCAGGAGGAGGGGTGACTTTTCAGGAGTTGTAAGAACAACTTGGCTGATTCTAGAGGCCCCAGCTTTCAGCGTCTGGGCCTATGCAAATAATGAAGTGAATGTGGTCCCATTTCTTTGTTTCCATCTGTCTTAGTGAAACTGCCTCTGCTTAGCGGTGTGGAGTATTGCTTTCCCAGTTTAGAAAGTTAATTTAAAAATGCAGCTGAAGTGAAGAATATGGTTCAAGAGAGTGCCCAGCTAGCAGGTGTTAGGTGAATAGGGTGGGGGCAGGGAACCCTGGGTTGGAGAATCGAGAAATAAGTTGAACCTTTGACCCTTGAAGAATGTGAGAAAAAAGAAAAAGAAAAGAAAGTGTAGACGTAGGTCCAGAGCCTTGGCAGTACCTACCCCTGGACCTGGCCTACAGTCTGTTTTTGCTCATTTTGTAGTTCTGATAGAAAAGCACAGAGAGGTAGTTGTAGTTTGCAGTGTCCTGGGGTTAAGATTGTATGCAAACATTGAAAAAGATATCCCCACGCCCTTGTATGCTACAGAAGTAAACATGTTTACTGGAGAAAAATTAGAAACAAGAGAGAAAAATGTAAAAATAGCCAACAATCCCATCACATAGCAGAATCCACTGTTTACATACTGTGAACCATACTCTTGCAGGTTGCAAGGCAAGTCTTCAAGTGAGTTGTAATCAAATGATGGGATGAATAAGATGGGAAGGAGGGAGGAAAAGAGGGCCCACGGTAAACGCCAGAGTTAACTGAATCAACCCTCTTGTATCAGCCATGGGCCTGCTTAGTAAGCCTGCAGGGAGCAGAATGTCAGCTCCTAACTTTACCGCTTACTACCGGCATCGTCTCTGCCTCGCTCTAAACACTCTGCTCATGCCTGGAGCAAAGCCCCTCGAGGACCTTTGATAACCCTGCATCCCCTACAGAGGCTGCTCCAGGAGCCAGTCGTCCATGCGTGCATTCCTGAACATGCTTACCGGGCCGTCTCTCCTGAGTAGTGCTTCAGGAACCACAGCCTGAAAAGACTCTCTAAACGCTAGGGTTCTCGCTAGAAATTACCCCTCCTGGGCCTTCTGACAGGCTGCACCACTGGC
>NW_011494744.1:2081427-2089273 GCF_000754665.1 Bison bison bison | reverse complement strand
TGTTTGGCCTGAAATCTGCTGTCGCCTGTCTTCCCCTCCATTGCCATGTGACCCGATGCTGTGTGTCTGTGTGTGATGCTCCGTGTCTGTGCCAGGACATGTGATTTAGAAGCGTCTTCCTTTTGAGGGTGGGAACTGCTTTTCTCCTAAAATGATTGTGTGATGTGCTTTTTATAAGCCTATAACATTTTATTTACTATTACTTTTTTATGGAAGTATAGTTGATTTAGTTTTAGGTGTATAGCAAAGTGTTTCCATTTTTTTTTTAATGTATATATATGTATTCTTTTTCAGATTTTGTTTCCATTATAGGTTATTGCAAGATATTAAATGTAGTTCCCTGTCTGTACAGTAGCTTTTTGTTTATCCACTTTATATATAGTAGTGTGTATCTATTAATTCCAAACTTCTAATTTATCCCTCCCCTGACCTCTCTCCTTTGGTAGCCATAAGTTTGTTTCTGTGTCTGTGAGTCTGTTTGTCTTGTAAATAAGCTCATTGTATCATGTTTTTTTAGATTCCATATATAAGTGATAGTGTATGATATTTATCTTTCTCTGTCTGACTTACTTCACTTAGTGTGATAAACTCTAGGCCCACCCATGTTCCTGCAAGTGACATTATTTCATTCTTTTCTATGGCTGAGTAACTGAATATTCCATTGTGAAATATGGACTAGATATAAATGATGTAGGAGATACATACATATATATATACATACACATATCTATATATCTTCTTTATCCATTCATCCATTAATGGATATTTAGGTTGCTTCCATGTCTTGGCTGTTATAAATAGTGCTGCTGTGAGCACTGGGGGTGCCGTATATCTTTTCGAATTAGAATTTTCCTCTTTTCCAGATATACGCCCTGGAGTGGGATTGCTGGATCACATGGTAGCTCTATTTTTAGTTTTTTTTTAAGGAACCTTTGCACTGTTCTCTGTAGTGGCCATGCTAATTTACCTTCCCACCAACAGCGTAGGAGGGTTCTGTTCTCACCCTCTCTAGCATTTATTATTTGTAGACTTTTTTTTTAATGATCTCCAGTCTGACTGGTGTGATTTTTTTTTTAATAGAAAATTCATCAATAGTTCAAAAGGGTACATACGGTAAAAACTGTCTCCCTTCAGCCTCTTTAATCTCTCAGTTCCCTTCCCCAGAAATAGCCACCACCACTAATTTCATCTGGTGTATTCATCTGGAGAGATTCCATGCGTGTACAAATATGGCCCCTTTGTTCTGTTCCATGAGGCCAGGGTGAATATTTTTAACAGACAGCTGAGCCTGTCATTCCCTTTCAAGGATTTGCAGAACTGAGACCCAAAGCTCTAACAGGTCGTCCGAAGCCCCACCCAGCTCTGCAGTCTCTTCCTGAGGAAAGCTCGTGCTCTGTGCTCCCGTCACACTGGCCTCCACGCCTGCCTCAGGACCTTTCTTTATGGTTTGGGGACCTCTGACCTGGCCACTCCACCTGGGTTTTTCTCTCCCCTTGTTTTGCCCAGCCAAGCTCCTTCAGGTCTTCGTTTACATACCACTTCCTCAGAGGGGCCTTCCTGACTTCCTTCTTTAAACTGAGTTCTTCACTGTCCTCTCAGCACAGCTAGATCACTTTGGAGCATTTTCTTAACTTATGCTTCTATATCTGTTTATGTGACTATGTGTTTAGTGTCCATCTCCAGCTAGACCAGGAGCTCCCCGAAAGGCAGGGACCCCAGCGTCCCACACAACGAGGGCGCCTGATATCCCACACACAGTGCTCAAGTTATTGAGGGGATAAATGAAGTCTTGACTGAATATTTGGTTTGTTTGGAAGCAGTTGTGCTTTTGTGTGCTTTCCACTTTTTTCCCCTGTCCCTCCACCTCCCCACTGATTTTTTAACTTAAAAAAATTTGTGGAAAATGTCAAATGTACCTAAAAGTGGTGATGGTTTAGTCACTAAGTCATGTCCGACTCCTGTGACCCCATGGAATTTTCCAGATGAGTGGGTTGCGATTTCCTTCTCCAGGGGATCGTCCCCCCTGAACCCAGGGATTGAACTCTGGTCTTCTACATTGCAGGCCTATTCTTTACTGACCGAGCCACCAAGGAAGCCCTTACATAGAAGTAGGAAGACCGATATATTGAACCCCTATGTACACATCACCTAGATTCACCAGCTGTCAAGATTTTGCCACATTTGCATAATTTTTCCCTTTTACTTTCTTTTTTCCCCTAGCTTTCTGAAGGCACAAAAAAATTAATGATAACTGCCATTTATTGAGCATTTACTATGTGTCAGTAACCAGGTTAGATGTTTCTTACATACACTGACTTTTAATCTGCTCAACAGCCCTGCTGGGTGGGCATTATTATTCCCATTATTTCAGAGATGAAGTTGAGACAGTTTGAGTCATTTTGTGCAGGGTCCCTTATTTAATAGATGGAAAACCTGGGATTCTAACCTGGGACTCTAAAACCCAGGTTCTCTACTCACAAACTGCTTGATGCAGACTTCATCAATGCACTTGTCTCCCACCTGCTTTTCTTCTTCTTCATACCTATAGACTTTAAAAATGTTCAAAGCATTTTTATTGTGCTTCAGCTGTAAGGGAAATGCTCTCATGCATGTGAAAGGAGTGCAGCAATTGGCTTTATTATTCCCCTATAAAAAACAGCAATTCTGCCAATAAATATTTATTGAGCCCTTTTTTATTTACCAAGCACCATGTTAAAAGCTGGGGAAACAATAGTGAGAAAAAATAAATACTGGCCCTGGTCTCATGGAGCAGAGTCAAGTCAGGTCCTTCAACATTAATTCAGATAGTTTGTGGTTGAACCCATCCTATGTAAATACACTCTTGGTTTTCAACTGAGGCTGTGGGTTTAGAATGAGAGAAGTAAGATGGAGCAGCTGATGCGGAGAGTTCAAGAGTCAACTCCATTATTCAGAGGTTCCTGCTCTGGGATCCTCTTTCACTTTTTGACTTTCCTTCTGCTTCATGACTATCTAAAGCAATACTGCTCTCATCTCTGACTCGACAGAGGAAGGGAAAAGATACGTAGTTCACAATTACTCTGATAGCTAATCAGGGATGCTGGGGACTGTTGCACAGTTGGTGCCCTGTGTAAAGGTGCCTGACTGAGGAAGCCAATTGGAGCTGAATTCAGCCTGAAACCTACTTGCCTTGCAGTGGCCCTGGCCTGAGGCTGCACAGTCCTGGGGAAGAGATGCCTTTTTCTTCTCCCAGGCTTCTCCTCTGCAGACACAGACAGGCAGCTTATAAGCTCGAGGTGGTTTTCTTTGTAGAACTGGAAAAAGAATGGAAAGGGATATGGTTGAAACTGCTGTTTCAAATTTATGTTGTGTGAAATTCACTGTTTGTATCTTCTATGTCCCCCTTGACTCAGTTGATGTACTTATAAGTGCTTTTAGTTTTTTCTTTTAATAAACTTTATTGTTTACAGCAATTTTAGATTCACAGCAAAATTGAGCTGAAGGTGTAGAGATTTCCTATATACACTCTGTCCCCACATATGCATAGTTTCCTGAACTGTCAACATCCTCCAGCAGAGTGGTATATGTGATGAGCCTATATTGACCACGCCATTTCACCCAAAGTCCTTAGGTTTTGATGGCAGAAAAGAATGCAAGTATTGGCTCAACGTAGGAAAAGTGCATAGTGGTTAAAAGCAGGGTACATGTTGTGACTTAAGAAACTTCCTGTCTTTTCTCTTTCTGATTTAGACCTGATGCTGCTAAGTCGCTTCAGTCGTGTCCGACTCTTAGCGACCCCATGGACTGCAGCCCACCAGGCTCCTCTGTCCATGGGATTCTCCAGGCAAGAATACTGGAGTGGGTTGCCATTTCCTTCTCCGAGAGGCTCAAGAGGGAGGGGATATATGTATAATTCTGGCTGATTTGCATTGTTGTACAGCAGAATCCAACACAACATTGTAAAGTAATGATCCTTCAATTAAGGAAAAAAAAAAACTATTTCCTGTAGATGTAACTGGACATAATGGGAAAATTGGTAATACTTTTTAGGTGGCTTCTTTCTTCTTCTTTTTTTGGCCATGCCCCATGGAGCTGTTGAACCCAGGCCACCACAGTGAAAGCGCTGGACCACCAGAGAATTCCTTAGATGGTTTCTTTCTTGTACTTAATTTCTAGAATTAACTTGATTGTCTCATCCTAATGATGAAGAAAATAATAAATCTACCATTTCCTTTCTGTTTTTAGGAGATTGACTTGTTCGGGGTGATATTGTAATTTTAATTCGTATTTCCCTGATGATTAGAGACACTCAGCATTTTTCACGTGTCTGTTGGCCATTTGGATGTCTTCTTTGGAAAAATGTCTATTTAGTTTCTCTGCTCATTTTTAATCAAACTGTGGATTTTTTTTTTTGCTTTTTGTTGTTGTTAATTGAATTGTATGAGTTCTTTATATGTTTTGGATATTAACCCCCATCTGTGTTTAGGTTCAGTTCAGGCGCTCAGTCGTGTCCGACTCTTTGCGACCCCATGAATCGCAGCACCCCAGGCCTCCCTGTCCATCACAAACTCCTGGAGTTCACTCAAACTCACGTCCATTGAGTCGGTGATGCCATCCAGCCATCTTATCCTCTGTCGTCCCCTTCTCCTCCTGCCCCCAATCCCTCCCAGCATCAGTCTTTTCCAATGAGTCAACTCTTCGCATGAGGTGGCCAAAGTACTGGAGTTTCAGCTTTAGCATCATTCCTTCCAAAGTAATCCCAGGAGTGATCTCCTTAGGATGGACTGGTTGGATCTCCTTGCAGTCCAAGGGACTCTCAAGAATCTTCTCCAACACCACAGTTCAAAAGCATCAATTCTTTGGCACTCAGCTTTCTTCACAGTCCAACTCTCACATCCATACATGATCATTGGAAAATCCATAGCCTTGACTAGATGGACCTTTGTTGACAAAGTAATGTCTCTGCTTTTATATGCTATCTAGGTTGGTCATAACTTTCCTTCCAAGGAGTAAGCGTCTTTTTTACTGTTGTGTATAATAGTATTAAAAACTTTACTTTAGCGAGCACAGATATGTGCAGGTCATCTGCCAAGAATTTAACATATGTTGCTTTATTGAATTCTCTTCAGAAGTATGTATGTAATAATGTAGGTATTATTATCTCATTTTTATACACAGGGACACTGATATTTAAAAAAATAATGTTATTTATTTCTTTTCAGCTGTGCTGGGTCTTCTGTTTGTGGAGACAGGGGTCGCTCTGTAGGTGCGGTGTGCTTCTCATTGTGGTGGCTTCTCTTGTTGCAGAGCACGGGCTTTAGGCAGGAGAGCTTCCGTAGTTGCAGCACGTGGGCTGAGAAGTTGCAGTTCCTGGGCTCTAGAGCACAGGCTCAATCATTGTAGCACACAGGCTTAGTTGCTCTGGAGCATGTGGGATCCTCCCAGACCAGGGATTGAACCCATGTCTTTTGCATTGGCAGACGGATTCTTTACCACTGAGCCAGCAGTGGAGCCCAGAACACTGACATTTGAATTACCCAAGTTACATAGCAAAGAAGCGGTGAAAGTGGAGCTTGAACCCTGGTCTCTTTGACTCCAAGACCTGCACAGATAACCACAATCTTTTCTACTCCTTTGTTGTGGAAGAAGAGATGTTTAATCAGCTTTGAGGTCTCTATCCTGACCTGGGTACCCACTGTACAAATTTCAGACTTCTATAAAATATTCCAGTCTCCTCCAAGTTGGAGACTGGAGGAGACTCCTTTCTCAGTTTTCCTTATACTTGCTACCCTCATAATGCATAACTGACGATCAGGAATCCTTCTCGGGTAGTACGGCACACTGACCACTCTTCTTAGTTGTTATAACCACAAATCACACTTATGTCACAAGCTCTGAACCAACCCTGGCCTTTTATCTCTGCCAACCTTTTTGCTCAGCAGAACTCCTGACATGAGTATGCAACATCTCATGAGGATTTTTCTCTTTGACAATTTCCTCATAGTTGTTCGTAAGAAAGGACATTAATTTATAAGGACTAAGATAAGAAAGTTGTAGGTAATGGAATTTGAGGAAGTCAAAGAAATCAGTTTAACAGGATGAAGAATGTAATTCTATAGGAAGTGAGCAGGAGACAATGGCACTGAGAGATGGTTTTCATAGTCCTAAGATCACAAATATGATCAGGAGTTGATTGTAATTATTTTTTTGCTTTGGGTTCAAATAAAATAATTGGTTTGCAGTTGGCTAGCATGGTATTTCATTTCACCTTTTAATCTAAGGGACTTTTAATCATAGTTTTCATAAGACAAACTCACCAGTGATAATAACTCACATTTGTTTTGCATTTATGCTTGCTGTTTTTGTTTTTAATATTTATTTTGTTGCATCAAGTGGGATCTTTCATTGAGGTGCATGGACTCTCTAGTTGTGGTGTGAGGGCTTGGTAGTTGTAGCTCATGGGTTTAGTTGCTCTGCAGCTCGTGGGATTTTAGTTCTCTAACCAGGGATGGCTATCACATCCCTTGTGTTGCAAGTTGGATGCTTGACCACGGCACCACCAGGGAAGTCCCCACCTTTGACTGTTATAGGCCCTTTATAAACTTTCTTTCATTTAATCATCATGGCCATCCTGTGAGGGAGGTACCATTTTGCTGGCATTTCAGAGATGACAAGACAGAGGTTCAGGATGGTAAATAACTTGCTCAAGATCATAAAACTAGTAAGCAGCGGAGGCTGGATTCAAAATCAGGCAGCCTGCCTCTTAACCACTGTTCATATACCATCTAAATTCTTGCTGGGGAATTAAGGATGATGATGCAATCCATTTTGCATATAGAGCATGTTAGTAGCAAGTGCTTAGAATACTTCTTGCCTGCACTTTGTTTCCAAGGTGAGGGGTTTTCCCAGAACACTCTTGGTCTCTGTTTCACCTTCATTCCTCCCCTCAGGAAATGGAGCGAGTTTCCTGAGTAGGATAGAGAAGGGACCTGCCGGGCCCATCTTCTTTCTCACATTCCTTCCTTGGGGTGCAACCTGCCTATGGAGACTACACAGTTTGAGCTGCTCCCTGTGGGTGGTGGGGATGGGGAGGCCTTCAGTGGTCTAGTGCTCCAGTGGTATAGAAGTCTGCCTAACTTTGGGTTTCAGTATGAGGATGCCCCTTGTTCCATATAAGTCACAGTCTCTATATTAGCTTAGCAAACAGGATACTTTGAACCTCATTTGATTATACCTTTGTCTTCTTTCTCAGTTGGTCTGGATGGATAGGAGAGGTATTATGTATCCTCACTGCATCTCCTCCAAAAGCAGGGAAATAAATTTAAAAATATAGATAATTAAGAAAACATCACATAAATGAAAGACTTTTGATCTAACACTCAATTAATCCATCCCCTTCCAAGGTATTTGAATGCAGAGTTCCAAAGAATAGCAAAGAGAGATAAGAAAGCCTTCCTCGGTGATCAATGCAAAGAAATAGAGGAAAACAATAGAATGGGAAAGACTAGAGATCTCGTTAAGAAAATTAGAGATACCAAGGGAACATGTCATGCAAAGATGGGCTCGATAAAGGACAGAAATGATAGGGACCTAACAGAAGCAGAAGATATTAAGAAGAGGTGGCAAGAATACACAGAAGAACTGTATAAAAAATATCTTCATGACCCAGATAATCACGGTGGTGTGATCACTCACATAGAGCCAGACATCCTGGAATGTGAACTCAAGTGGGCCTTAGAAAGCGTCACTATGAACAAACGTAGTGGAGGCGATGGAATTCCAGTTGAGCTATTTCAAGTCCTGAAAGATGATGCTGTGAAAGTGCTGCACTCAGTATACCAGCAAATTTGGAAAACTCAGCAGTGGC
>NW_011494744.1:2080344-2081327 GCF_000754665.1 Bison bison bison | reverse complement strand
GGCCACAGGACTGGAAAAGGTCAGTTTTCATTCCAGTCCCAAAGAAAGGCAATGACAGAGAATGCTCAAACTACCGCACAATTGCACTCATCTCACACGCTAGTAAAGTAATGCTCAAAATTCTCCAAGCCAGGCTTCAGCAATACGTGAACCGTGAACTTCCAGATGTTCAAGCTGGTTTTAGAAAAGGCAGAGGAACCAGAGATCAAATTGCCAACATCCGCTGGATCATCAAAAAAGCAAGAGAGTTCCAGAAAAACATCTATTTCTGCTTTATTGACTATGCCAAAGCCTTTGACTGTCTGGATCACCATAAACTGGAAAATTCTGAAAGAGATAGAAATACCAGAGCACCCGACCTGCCTCTTGAGAAACCTGTATGCAGGTCAGGAAGCAACAGTTAGAACTGGACATGGAACAACAGACTGGTTCCAAACAGGAAAAGGAGTACGTCAAGGCTGTATATTGTCACCCTGCTTATTTAACTTCTATGCAGAGTACATCATGAGAAACACTGGGCTGGAAGAAGCACAAGCTGGAATCAAGATTGCCGGGAGAAATATCAATAACCTCAGATATGCAAATGACACCACCGTTATGGCAGAAAGTGAAGAGGAACTGAAAGGCCTCTTGATGAAAGTGAAAGAGGAGAGTGAAAAAGTTGGCTTCAAGCTCAACATTCAGAAAACTAAGATCGTGGCATCCGGTCCCACCACTTCATGGCAAATAGATGGGGAAACAATGGAAACAGTGGCTGACTTTATTTTTCTGGGCTCCAAAATCACTGCAGATGGTGATTGCAGCCATGAAATTAAAAGACACTTGCTCCTTGAAAGTTATGACCAACCTAGGCAGCATATTCAAAAGCAGAGACATTACTTTGCTAACAAAGGTCTGTCTAGTCAAGGCAATGGTTTTTCCTGTGGTCATGTATGGATGTGAGAGTTGGACTATGAAGAAAGCTGAGTGCCAAAGAATTGATG
>NW_011494744.1:2052663-2080244 GCF_000754665.1 Bison bison bison | reverse complement strand
TATTGGAAGGACTGATGTTGAAGCTGAAACTCCAATATTTGGCCACCTGATGCGAAGAGCTGACTCACTGGAAAAGACCCTGATGCTGGGAAAGATTGAGGGCAGGAGGAGAAGGGGTGACAGAGGATGAGATGGTTGGATGGCATCACTGACTCAATGGACATGGGTTTCGGTGGACTCCGGGAGTTGGTATTGGACAGGGAGGCCTGGCGTGCTGCGGTTCATGGGGTCGCAAAGAGTCGGACACAACTGAGCGACTGAACTGAACTTCCAAGGTAACCAGTTCATCAGTTAAACTTAAGAAGGAGAACACAGCCGATATTTTTCTTACGTAATCTCATTTAACTCCTGTAACAATCATGTGAGATGGGATTTATTATCACTGTTATTAATAAGGTAACTATCTTATTCAGTCAATAAATACTGAATATGGCCCATAGGCCAGGTTTTGTTCCAGGGGCTCAGAGAGGTAATGGGAATTGCTCAAGGTTATATAGTCTATCAGTGGAAGAGGTAGGATTTGAAACCACATTTAACAAATGACACAGGTTAGGCATTCCTCGAAGAGATGGGAGAGTGGGAACACATTTTTAAAACGGTAATAAACATGTATTGATCCCTGGTTTTATACCAGGGTGCAGTTTATACCACTCAGTGCTTTGTGGTGCATTATCTCATTAAATCCTTGCATATTTCCTCCCTGAACACACAGGGACTTTGAGGTTCAATAATGTTAATTAATTTTCCAAAGTGTACGGAGTAAGTGGCAGAGCTCCAGTTGTAAGCCAGGTTTTTCTTTTTTCAAACCTTTAGCTTTTGAGAAGTACTGCCTCTGCTTTTCTGGAGCTTACAAAGGTAATTGGAAAACATAGCCTCTGAAATGACATCAGAGCATCTTGAAATCATTAATTAGCAAATGCAGATTAACCTGGTCAGTGTGAATGGAGGTGCTGAAAGGCTGGGAGGGAAACCAGAGGAAGAGCTACGTGGGGGAAAGACAGGGCAGAGTAGAGTGATCTGAGGTGGGTTCACCCAGACTTCCTAGAGACGACTTTTTAACTAGGTTTCAGCTGATATATGCTGGATGATGGTGAAGAAAAATAACATAAGTTCGAGAATAAGGGAAAAGTTTTGAATTGCCTTCCTTTGCACATGGTAAGTCAGTTGTGAGAAAGAAACAAAACAACATCAGCAATAACAAAACCTTATCCTCTCTGAAAGTAAGGAACTGCTGTGGCAAGGACATGACCTCCAGGTCTTGAGAATTTTGTTTGGGTGAGGTTCTAAGGACCCTGGATCTTTCCATGGCTTTCTGTTAACTAACAGGTGTCAACAAGGAGTCACTTAATATTTCTGGACCTTAATATCTTTATCTCTAAATAGGGATGTAGAATATGTGTCCTCCAAAGATCCACTGAACAGTAATAATCTTTTGTCTTCTCTTGTAGGGAAGAATACTAGCCTTTCCCAGAATTTCTGGCATGTAGATGATGGTCAGTAAATGTTTGTTGAATTTAACTAATTAAAGGCAATGAAACTAATTGAAAAACATGCCCGTAGAGTTGCCCATATAGTAGGCATGTCTTGTTTGCAATATTCTTGTTGCCTGTGTTCCATATGTCATCTCTTTTTGCCTCTGAGTCATCAAACTTATCATTTCCTTGTTGAGGAAACCTGTCCCCACAAATCACTCTGGTACCTTCATTCTGAACTCTGTCTATGATGGATCAATCACTCTGTGCATTCCTGGTATTGTTAATTCTTCTTACATAGCCTTCTGATCTCCTAATTCTTAAAAAAATTTTTTAAATATATTAAACAATTTTTTAATTGGAGGATAATTGCTTTGAATGTTGTGTTAGTTTCTGCCATACAACAATGTGAATCAGTCATAACTATCCCCTCCCTCTTGAGCCTCCCTTTCAGTCCCCCTCCCGATTCCACCCCTCTAGGTCGTCACAGAGCACTAGGCTTAACTCCCTGTGATATACAGCAGCATCCCACCAGCTATTTTACACATGGCAGTGTATGTATGTCAATGCTACTTTCTCAATTCATCCCACCCTCTCCTTCCCCCACTGTTGATCTCCTAATTCTTAACTACAGCTATGCTGACTATATGCATATTCTACACTTTTCACTTAGTGGCTGTGTGGAGAGTCTCATTTACTCCTGCTGTAGCTGAACAAGTATCTGCCTGAAGGGTGTGAATGAAACCGTGTGACTGAAGGAGTGACACCTAGTAGCAACAGGCTTTAACTGAAGGCTCAAATTTTGACTGCAGTTCAGGAGACCCGGGTTCAGTCCCTGGGTCGGGAAGATCCCCTGGAGGAGGGCATGGCAACCCACTCCAGCATTCTTGCCTGGAGAATCCCATGGACAGAGGAGCTTGGTGGGCTACAGTCCTGGGGTTGCACAGAGTCGGACACGACTGACTAATCACGATTTGATTTTGATTTTGTTGTTGTTGGCCACACTCTGTGGCCTGTGGGCTCCCAGTTCCCCGACTGGGGATCAAACCTGGGCCCTCGGCAGTGAAAGTGCGGGGTCCCAAGCACTGACCCATCAGGAAATTCATGAAATTTGATTTTTAAAATTAAATACACACACACACACAGTCTTTGTCTCTAAAATGGAATAACATTTCAAGGAGGAAAGATTATTCCATATTTAGAATTAAATAGATAAAATAACTTGTATTTGATGGAATTTTTCACTTTTTCTCCGCAGGGCTTAGCGCCAAGAGTCTGCTTCTCTTGGCTCAAAATTCTAAATTGAAAAAGATGGCTCTCATCTAGGATTCTGAGGCTGAGTCAGAGCCTTGGAATCCAGGTGATCTTGATGTTTGTGGCAGTAATATGGCAGACACTCCTGGTTGGCTTCACAATCTCCAGTCTCCAGCTAGATTCTTCACTAACAGATCTCCTGTACTGTTTAGGGCAGCAGTGTGCCCGTTCGAGGACATGCACCTTCTTTAAGACTCCTCTGAGGCTACAGTGGCCACAACCCAGGTCTGACCAGAGACATAGGTAGGACTTCCCTGTGGGGAGCTTCCAGGAAGCCATTGTTCTCCTGATAAAAAGAGGTGAGTCCAACTGGCACAGGCATTTTGTCTTTGACTTTTCTTCTTTCTGCCTAGAGTATGGATACCATGTTGGAAGGGAAACAGCCTAGCTTTCAGTTCTGAGGAAGAAAGTCAGGAGTGTCAGAGAAAGAAGCTAGAAGGAGTGTGAGACTTTGCTGACTTCCTGAAACAGCTACCTCAGCCTTACCTCAAAACTTCTATTATGAGAGAAAAAGAAAACCTCTATTTGGTTAAGTACTATAGTCAGTTATTTTCAGCCTCATGAAATCCTAACTGATGCAAATATAAAAGATTAAAATATGAAATTTTTAGGCTTCAAGAAAAACTTAACATATCTTAAAGATATTGGCAATCAAATGTACCAGATCATAAATATATTTTGCCAAGCTTTGGTCTATTCAGATTTTGTCAGTGATTACTTGAATCTCTCCCTTCCTCCTTTCCTTTCAAAACAAATTTTTGTTGAATAGCTTCTCTACAGTCTATGGGCTGGAAATGTCACAGTGAGCAGAAAAGGCATGACTTCTGCCCTCAAATAATCACACAAATCTGTAATTATAAAACAATCTAGATACAATGAAAGTAGATACAGAGAACAATGAGAACATGTAAATGTGAGTATCTGGTCTGGGGAGGCTTCTCTGAGGAGCTGAGGTCTGAGCTGAGACCAGAAGGCTTTTCAAGGGTTTATTAGGCGAAGGTGGTAGATGGAGTGAGAAAAAGAAACAGCAAGTGGAAAGGCCCCAGGGCTGCAGAGAGCGAGGCACTTTTGAGGAACTGAAAGTAGTACCCTGTGACTGAAATATTGAGAAAAAGGAAGAGAATAGCACAAAATTAGGCTGGAGAGGTAAATGGGCTAGATAATGCAGGGCCCTGTCGTCATTTATATTACAGACTTGGTCTTTACTCTAAGAACAGTGGAAAGTCATTGAAGATCCTAAGCCTTTAAGTATGACCTGTCCAGATTCAACTTTAAAAACTCAAATGCTGTTCTATCTGTTTGACTTAGAATAAATTGGTGATATGAGGCTGTAGTTAATGTGGGGAGTTTGGTTAGGATACCAGATGGAAGATGGTGAGTAAGGTAAAAGATAGCTTGGATTTAGGGGATGGCAGTGAAGATGAAGGAAAGCCGTGGGATTTAAATAACTTTGAGAAGTAAAGTCAATGAGACCTGGTGATGGGTTTGACACAGAAATTGACACGTGGGAGATTGCAAGGAAGACTCCTAGATTCTGACTTGCAGAATTTGATGGTTGGTTGGGTGTAGGTGGCATTTGCTGAGAAAGGAAACTTAAAGGAGGCTTGAGTTGGGAGGGGTACATTGTGATGAGTTTTCCCTCAACATGTTGTATGTGAGGGATCTTGAGATACCCATATGGGTACGTCACATAGGCAAGTGTGAGGAAAGGTCTAGGCTGGAGGCATCAGCATGTAAATGGTGGATGAAGTTATAGATATGATCACATCAAATAAGATCATTGAAGAAGAGAGGACAGAGTGAGAGGAGAAGGGGGCTCAGGACCAATGTGATACAAAGATAAATAACCTTGTTCTCATCCTCATGAAGCTTACAACGTGATAGAGGTGATGAGCTTCGTACATGTATAATTATAGACAGGAAAGCATTTGTATCCTACCAGTGGCATAAATGAAGGATTCAGAGGAGGAAAGGAAGCGCTGTATCACCTGAAGGGGTCAGAGACTTAAATCAGAGGATTTAAGAGCAGCACCCCACGCCAGTACTCTTGCCTGGAAAATCACATGGGCAGAGGAGCCTGGTGGGCTGCAGTCCATGGGGTCGTGAAGAGTTGGACACGACTGAGTGACTTCACTTTCACTTTTCATTTTCATACTTGGAGAAGGAAATGGCAACCCACTCCAGTGTTCTTGCCTGGAGAATCCCAGGGATAGGGGAGCCTGGTGGGCTGCCGTCTATGGGGTCGCACAGAGTTGGAAATGACTGAAGCGACTTAGCAGCAGGATAAAGTGAGGTACATGACGGAAGGGATGGGCTTTCTTCTGGGTGGAGAGGGTGACTGAACGAAAGTTTGGAGGCTGAAAAGCAATGCACAAAGAGGGAGCTCCGAGGGGTTCCGTTTTTCTAGACAGGGGGTATAAGTAGGGGAGCCATGAAAAGGTGAGTTGGAGCCAGATTGAGGAAGGTAGTAAATGCCAAGCTGATTTACTGTAGGAGCGCGGACCTGGCTAAGGTTTGTGTGCATGTTGAAGAGATGATTATGTGTTGTTGTTGTTGTTGTTTTTGATAAACATAATTTTAAAAAATATTTATTTATTTGGCTGCATTGAGTCTTAGTTGTGGCACACAGGATCTTCATTAAGACACGTGGGATCTTTCACTGCGGCACATGGACTCTCTAGTTGTTGCCTGCAGGCTGTGTTGCCCTGCAGCAGGTCTTATTCCTGGACCAGGGATGGAAACCTCATCCCCTGTGTAACAAGGCAGATTCTTAACCATTGGACCCTGGGGAACACCTGAGGCTGATGGGTTGAAACAATAATCACGCCTCTAGCTTTCCATGCAGGGTGCACTGGAGAAATCAGGTACTGGAAAAGGGGACACCAGCCAGGAGGCTGAGGTGGAGAGTGTTTGAACTTTATGACTGAACCTACTCAGCTCATTAGCTTTAAAGGAGGTTTATTGAAAAAAGTATGAAAACCTCCTGGAAGGTAATTGAGAAGTCCAGTTGCTTTCCAGGAGATGGGCAGTTGTCAGGCTGTCTTTGTACCTCTCCCTTCCTGGAGTTCTTTGCTTCTCTCAGATCTCTTGGAGTTTTTTCAGACAAGCTTTCTCTGTGAGGGTCTTGGCTTCTGCACCACAGTTTGCGTGGGGTTTTGGTTGCCGTGAGACTCACTCTGACCTGAATCCACACTATATCTTATAGCTCCAGACCCCTCCAGTTTTTACTACAGTATCTATGATGACCATGGCATTGAAGACATTCTATACCTTTGGGTGACAAAATAGACTCCAAATTGATGTCCCAGTCACCATCAGTAATATAACAAATCTTCCCATGTTGCATGTGGTGGGAAATCCTAGCATCTGTGTGGATTTGCTGGGCATGATGTGACTCCCAGTGTTTCTACATTTGTGTGATAACGGGTCATCAGAATAATGTCATTTGCAGCAACAGGGATAGACCTAGAGGTTGTCATATTGGATTAAGTCAGACAGAGAAGAATAAATATCGTATGACCTCCCTTATATGTGAAATCTAAAAAGACAAGAAAGCTTATTTACAAAACAGACTCACAGACTTAGAGAACTTATGGTTGCCGGGTGTGGGGAAAGGGTGGAGGGAAGGTATAGTTAAGCAGTTTGGGATGGACATGTACACACTGCTATATTTAAAATGGGTAACCAGTGAAGACCTACTGTATAGCACAGGGAACTGCTTGATGTTATGTGGAAGCCTGGATGCAAGGGGAATTTGGGGGAGAATGGATACATGTATATGTAGGGCTGAGTCCCTTTGCTGTTCACCTGAAGCTATCACAACTTTGTTAATTGGCTATATTCCGATTAGTTTAGTTTTAAAAAAAGAAAGAAAAAATAGGTTGTCATCTGCTCCCAGAATGAGAACAAGGATCATTTTGTCTTGTCTACACTGTATATTTCTGTATAGCAAATCAGAAGGGGCTTGCCAAGTGGCTCAGTGGTAAAGAATCCATCTGCCAATGCAGGTGGTGCAAGTTCGATCCCTGGGTTAGGAAGATCCATCCCCTGGAGGAGGAAATGGCAAGCCACTCCAGTCTTCTTGCCTGGAGAATTCCTTGGACAGGGGAATCTGGTGGGCTATAGTCCATGGGGTCTCCAAGAGTCAGACATGACTGAGCAACTGAGGATGCATGCAAGTCACCCTAAAATTTGATGACTTGGAGCAATAATAGATAGTTATTATTTCATAGTTGCTATGGATCGGGAACTACAGGGTAGACCTCCTGGATGGCTATGAAGGTCTATGAAGACTATGGGGTCTCTCATGGAGTTGCAATCGTGATGTTGCTACATTATCTGAGGCTTGATTGACGCCCGAGGATCCACTTCCAAGATGGCTCCCTCACATGGCTTTTGGCTGGAGGCCGAAGTTCCTCACCACATGGAACTTTCCATAGAGCTGCTTGAGTGTCCTTGTGAAACGGCAGCTGGTTTTCCCCCGAGTGAGTGACCCAAGTGAGAGCAAGGAGGAAGCCACTGCTTTTTATGACCTGGTCTCGGAAGTCATACTGTCACTGTTACCACATTCTGTTTCTTAGAAGTGAGTCACCAAGTCTGGTTCATACTCAAGGGAAGGAGAGTTAAGCTCTATCATTTGAAGTGAGGATTGTAAAAAAAAATTTAGACACATTTTAAAATCACTGCAACCACTGTACCATCAGCACCAGTACAGTGCCTGACACATAACAGGTGATTAATAAAGATTTGTAAAAGGAATGATTATTTTATACTTTAAACTTGGAGTCACTAGCATGGACACGCTGGCACTAAGGCAGGCAGTCACACTGAGAAATGGCCGCTTGAAGCCTCAGTTTCAGTGTATTCTGCTAGGTTATCCCATCAGCAAAAGGGCCATTTTGAGAAGTTGTCTGGCCATTCACACAACATGTGAACTGCTGGGGTTCTTTCCAGAATTGGTACAAAACTGGAAGAAGAGATATGAGGTCTCAGAGGTACCTAACAGTTAAGTTTTGCTAGTGAACTAATAATAAGGACTTCTGTTTTACTATTATTTGAGGACCAGCTACTTTATATTTATTTAAAGACTTGGGATCTCTGATGTATTTAAGATTAAGTAGATTCAAGTCAGAGTGGGTGCTGTGGGAGCCTGAACCCCATACAAACCATGTGGAAGGAAAGCAGAATGAGGTTCTTTAATACAGATTTTTAAATCCTTGATAATTTCCAAGAGAAAAGGAGTGAGTGGGAGGTGTGGCAACAATGTATGTGTGCTGCTCTGTTCTTCTTTTTTTTTTTTTAATTTACTTATTTTTTAATTGTAGGATAATTGCTTACAGAATTTTGTTTTCTGTCAAATGTCAACATGAATCAGCCATAGGTATACATATAGCCCCCCCCTTTTGAACCTCCCTCCCATCTCCCTCCTCATCCCACCCACCCCTCTAGGTTGACAGAGAGCCCCTGTTTGAGTTTCCTGAGACATACAGCAAATTCCCCTTGGCTATCTATTTTACATACGGTAATGTAAGTTTCCACGTTACTCTCTCCATACATCTCACCCTCTCCTCCTCTCTCCCCATGTCCATAAGTGTTCTCTGGTCCCATCACTTCATGGGAAATAGATGGGGAAACAGTGGAAACAGTGTCAGACTTTATTTTTCTGGGGCTCCAAAATCACTGCAGATGGTGACTGCAGCCATGAAATTAAAAGACGCTTGCTCCTTGGAAGGAAAGTTATGACCAACCTAGATAGCATATTCAAAAGCAGAGACATTACTTTGCCAACAAAGGTCCATCTAGTCAAGGCTATGGTTTTTCCTGTGGTCATGTATGGGTGTGAGAGTTGGACTGTGAAGAAAGCTGAGCACCGAAGAATTGATGCTTTTGAACTGTGGTGTTGGAGAAGACTCTTGAGAGTCCCTTGGACTGCAAGGAGATCCAACCAGTCCATTCTGAAGGAGATCAGCCCTGGGATTACTTTGGAAGGAATGATGCTAAAGCTGAAACTCCAGTACTTTGGCCACCTCATGCGAAGAGTTGACTCATTGGAAAAGACTCTGATGCTGGGAGGGATTGGGGGCAGGAGGAGAAGGGGACGACAGAGGATGAGATGGCTGGATGGCATCACTGACTCAATGGACGTGAATTTGAGTGAACTCCGGGAGTTGGTGATGGACAGGGAGGCCTGGTGTGCTGTGATTCATGGGGTCGCAAAGAGTCGGACACGACTGAGCAACTGAACTGAACTGATGTCTGCTTTTATTCCTAGTTTTTTAAGGAATCTCCATACCGTTTTCCAAGGAGAAGGCAATGGCAACCAACTCCAGTACTCTTGCCTGGAGAATCCCATGGATGGAGGAGCCTGGTAGGCTGCAGTCCATGGGGTCGAGAAGAGTCTGACACGACTGAGCGACTTCACTTTCACTTTTCACTTTCATGCATTGGAGAAGGAAATGGCAACCCACTCCAGTGTTCTTGCCTGGAGAATCCCAGGGACGGGGGAGCCTGGTGGGCTGCCGTCTAAGGGGTCGCACAGAGTCGGACACGACTGAAGTGACTTAGCAGCAGCAGCATACCATCTTCCATAGTGGCTGTATCAATTTACATTCCCACCAATAGTGCAAGAGCATTCCCTTTTCTCTTCACCCTCTTCAGCATTTATTGTTTGTAGACTTTTTGATGATGGCCATTCTGACTGGTGTGAGGTGATATTAGTTCTTTTTTCAAAAGCCCGACTTTCCACTGGGAGGAGTGCAGTTAGTGCAGCACCCCTGGCATCCACTGTAGTTTCAAGCTGGGGCTGCGATCTATTTCAGCAGCCCCAAGCCAATGACGGAGCATGGTGGGGGCAGACCTAGCCCTTTCTGTGGGATTGAGAAATGTGGAATTTCTCCAGTGAGCAGTCTTTGTGCTCCAAACTCCACATGGAGTGGGCTGAGACTCTGTTAGACCTGTGTTGTGATCTGAGGCTCTCCCTGCCCTGTTCTGCATCTTCCTCCTTTAACTCTCACAGGCACCTCCCTCTCCCCAGTAAACTCATGCACTTCTAACTCCATCTCAGCATCCTGGAGGACCTGACCATTCCAAGATGGTGTAGAGGGCATGTGGTTGTGGTAATTATGCAGTGGTTAAGTTCTTTGGCCGCAAATAGGTCTGGGTTTGAGCCTGGCTGTGCTGTCTACTAGCTTTGTGATTTAGGGCAAATATCTTAAACTCTTAGTTTCTTGGTTTCCCCATTGGGCAGATGGAGATGTTAACATACTTCTATCTCTGAAATTTGTTGGGAGGATTAAATAAGTTCATTCTTACAGAGTGCTCAGCATCATGCATAATGGAGTCAGGCAAAGTTCTTAGTCGTAAGCAACAGAAGCTGACTCAGGTTGATTGAAATAGGAAAAAAATTGATCACAAAAGACAGCCGGCAGCTCCCAGAATTCCCAGAGAGGCTGGGAAAGAAGCTCAGAAAAGCAGAAACAAGGGTAGCAGCCAGGGCTGTAGTCAGAATCATGCTACAAAATCAGGCAGATGAGGACACTGCTGCTGCTTCTCTTGCTCACTGGATGCCAAGGCATGTCCCACTGCCTCTGACAATACCATTCCCAGTCATGGACCTCAGACCCTGCCCCTGGCCTGCTTCCACTGTTATCTACACATGTGATGTGGTTATCCCTAACCGTGCCAGCCCAGACAGCAGGATGGCTTCTCTGCAGTCCTCAAGATCTTTTCTCCTTTCCCCCTCTCCTCCCCTCATCCCATTTTACTTCTCCTTCTCTCTCATTCCCCGTCCTTCTTTTCCTCTTCCTCTTCTTTCTTCCTCTCTGTCTCTCTCCTCTTTATCTGTTACTCCATCATCTCTCTCTCTCCACCCACCTTCCTGTTCCTCCTCTCCTGTCCTCCCTTCCCCTCTCTCCCTTCCTCTCTTCCCACCTCCTTCTCCCCCTCCTGTCTCTCTCATCTCCATCACCTCTATCTCTGTTTCTCCTTCTATCTATTCCCTCTCTGCTGGCTCACTGTCCTTGTCAAATAGCTGTACCAAATCTTTTTTTAAAAAATGTGGCCCAATGAACTCTCTTTAACTTCCGTTCTATCCTCTTCTTTCCTTCCCCAAACTTTGGAAAAACATGTATTTCTTCCTCAGTTCTTATTCACTCCACTACAGTCCGGCTTCCATCTCTTTTACTCCACTGGAATGGCTCTTTCCAAGGTTGCCAATGACCTCCGTGTTGTCTTGCTGGGCATCATCTTTTCTGTCCCCCTGCTTGACTTGGGAACACTCAATTTTGTTGACCAAGACCTCCATTTGAAATTCTTTCCTGTTCTTGGCTTGGTAAGGCCGTCCTTTCCTGGTTTTCCTCCTTTTTTGGACCTCACTGTCTTAGTATCCTTTGTAGGCTTTTCATTCTGTTCACCTCTGTGTTTACTCTCTAGGGCTGTCAAAACAAAGTATTGCGAACTAGATGGCTTAAGCAACAGAAAATCATTGTCTCGGTTTTCCAGCAGCTTGAAGTCAGAGATCAATACATTAACAAATTTGGTTCTTTGGCTTGTGAAAACATCACCCTGATCTCTGCCTTTGCTGTCTGGTGGCATTCTCCCTGTGTGCATGGCTCTGTATTCAAATTTCACCTTTTTATAAGGATACCAGTCATATTGGATTAGCTTTTTTCTCCAATGATCTCATCTTAACTAATTACATTTATAATGATCCTAGTTCCAAATAAGGTCATATTCTGAGGTACTAGAGGTTAAGACTTCAATATATGAGTGGAGGGGGCAGACACAGTTCAATTCATAACACCTTCTAAGTATTGTTATCCCTTGGTCTCATCCTTAGCTCTCTCTGAGAAGGTCCATCCAAACCCATGGCTTTAATTACTGCACTACCTCTATGGTGAGAATAGATACCCAACAGTGATTCTCTAGAATAATCATCTCCCACGAATTCTGGAAGGACAGATCCAATTACCCAGTGGACATGTTTGGGGATGTACAAGTCTCTATACATTTATAATGGAGAAGGCAATGGCACCCCACTCCAGTACTCTTGCTTGGAAAATCCCACGGATGGAGGAGCCTGGTGGGCTGCAGTCCATGGGGTCGCTAAGAGTCGAACGCGATGGAGCGACTTCACTTTCACTTTTCACTTTCATGCGTTGGAGAAGGAAATGGCAACCCACTCCAGTGTTCTTGCCTGGAGAATCCCAGGGATGGGGGAGCCTGGTGGGCTGCTGTCTCTGGGGTCGCACAGAGTCAGACATGACTGAAGTGACTTAGCAGCACTAGCAGCATACATTTATAATACCCCCAACTAAATTTATCTTTTCCTCAAAGCTGCTCCTTCGGAGTTTCCTGTCTCAGAGGTGGGCTCTATCATCCACCTGACTCCTCTGGCCCACCCCGGAAATTATCCTGGAGGCTTGCTCTAGCTTACAGACGTTCAGTCTCCAAGTCCTGCCAGTTCTGCTTCTTTCGTAGCTCCTTGCATGGCTAATTTTCTTGTTTTTTTCCCCTGCTATCACTTCCTTGGTTTAGTTCGCGTCTCTTCTAACTTGAATTATTATGATTAATGATGACAGTAATCAGCATTTATTACATGTATGTGCCAGT
Source organism: Bison bison bison (assembly GCF_000754665.1). Classification (NCBI taxonomy): domain Eukaryota; kingdom Metazoa; phylum Chordata; class Mammalia; order Artiodactyla; family Bovidae; genus Bison; species Bison bison. The sequence goes on along the minus strand of NW_011494744.1, from coordinate 2,067,849 downwards.
CTCTTTCATAAGACGCATTCCTAGTCTTATACCTCTCCCGTCCATCCTGATTCCAGGAAGACTGCTATAAACGCACATGGAGCAGGTATAAATGCTTAGTCCCTCAAATCCAGATGATCAAGAAAAAGATAACTTTCTTCCTATAATTCAATTTAATGAATTATTTTAAAATTTTAAAATTTCATACTGATGGCAGAACATATAATCTCAGATAATTCTGAGTAAATAAGTAATTCTTGCATTGTGCTTTTTCATTTACTATTTCTTAATATTATAATTTTTACTGCTACTATACAACAACTACTACTACTTTTGAGACTGTCATCATTTTTTTTTTTTGGCAGCACAGTATTCCAAAATATGAATGTACTAAAACTTTGATTCAGTTCCCTGTTTATGAACCTTTAGATCATTTGCAGTCTTTTGCTATTATGAAATCTTTGTGATACATATTCACATAAATGTGTCAATATAAGTGCAGGGTAAAATTTTTGAGATGGAAATACTGGATTGAAGGTTATACACATTTAAATTTTGATAGCTGTTGCTAGGTTGCCCTCCAGAGACCTTGTGCCAATTTATACTTCCACAGATAGCATATGAAAATGCCGATTTCCTCTCCTCAGCACCAATATTGGGTATTACAAAGCTTTAAAATATTTGCTGTACTTTTCATAATATATTTCTTTAATTTTGATTAAATTTTCATTGTAATATAATATTTTTCATTAATCATATTTAGGGTTACATATTATTTTTAACATTTTTCCCCTACTTAATTCAACATGAATATATTTTCTTTTTTTTGGCCGTGCCATGCAGCATGTGGGATCTTAGTTCCCTGACTAGGGATCATACCCCTGCCCACTTCAGTGGAAACGTGGGTTCTTAACCATTGCACTGCCACTGCACTGCACAGTCCCTCACAGGAATATATTTTCATTTAAATAAATATGCATCTCTCCAGAGTACTCTTAGGCACTTAGCTTCTAGTTAACACACCCATAAGACCACCCTAGATAGAGTCTTTCTTGGGATACGAATGAAATGTTGATGACTAAGAATTCTTAGGTGGATTCTAAGCCTCAGAATAAATAATAAGCCAAGAGTCTAAGCCAGCAGCAACTCAGAGAAATATAATGTAAACTAAAAATGCATGTTCTATACATAATTTTAGATTTTTCTAATAGACACACTAACAGGTAAAAAGAAACAGGTGAGATTAATTCAATATTATTTTCACCTAATATATGCAAAAAAGTATCATTTCAATAAGTCGTCAGTATAAAATTGTTGTATAAGTAATCAGCAAAAATTTCTTTGTTCTAAGTTTTTAATTTATGTTTATTTATTATTACTTTGGCTGCACTGGGTCTTCACAGCTGCCTGGGCTTTCTCCAGCTGTGGCGAGCGGGGGCTACTCTTCTTGTGGTGCGGAGGCTTCTCATTGTGGCGGCTTCTCTTGCTGCGGAGCACGGGCTCTAGGCAGGCAGGCTTTAGCAGTGTGGCTCAGTAACTGGGGCCTGTGAGCTTTTAGTTGCTCGATGACATTTAGGATCTTCCTGGACCAGGGATTGAACCCATGTCCCCTACATTGGCAAACTGACTCAACCACTGGACTACCATGGAAGTTTCTGTCCTAAGTCTTCTAAATCCATAAATTGTATACGTACTGCTAAGTTGCTTCAGTAGTGTCCGACTCTGTGTGACCCCATAGACGGCAGCCCACTGGGCTCCCCTGTCCCTGGGATTCTCCAGGCAAGAACACTGGAGTGGGTTGCCATTTCCTTCTCCAATGCATGAAAGTGAAAAGTGAAAGTGAAGTCGCTCAGTTGTGTCCGACTCTTAGCGACCCCATGGACTGCAGCCCACCAGGCTCCTCCGTCCATGGGATTTTCCAGGCAAGAGTACTGGAGTGGGATGCCATTGCCTTCTCCTTGTATACGTACAGCACATCTTAAGACTACATGTGTGTTCAGTCGTGCCCAGCTCTTTGCAACCCCAGGACTGTAGTCAGCCAGGCTCCTCTGTCCATGGGATTTTCCAGGCAAGAAGAGTGGAGTGTGTTGCTGTTTCCACTGAACCCTCATCTCTTTTGTCTCCTGTGTTGGCAGATGGGTTCTTTACCAGCTGAGCCACCAGGGAAGCCCATCTCAAGACTAGCCATGCTTTAAGTGTTCAGTAGCCACATATGGCTAGTGACTACTGTATTGGACAGTATAGATAAGTGTTGTAAAGACACTTCCAATGTTCAGCATCTACAAGTGACACTCGAATAGCTTAAAACTGCATATGACCAACTTGCCTAATTTTGGGGGGCCAAGTTAATGCCTTTTAGAGAGGAGGTACTCAAGGTTTATTTTTCTAATTGAGTTATTTTATTTTTTTCAATTGAACATTCACACTTGTTTTATGTAGATATGGTTGAAATACCTCATTGTAGCAATGAATCACTTTATTAGTCATGAAACAAAAAAAAAACAATTCATACGTTTTACTTTGTTTCTCAGAAATGAGAGATGTTTTAAGAATGTGTTTTCATAATATTTGCCAAAAATTTTCATCACACAATAGGTTTTTTTTTCTGTCTTCCTTTTGGACAATTGTTGAGTTGATGAAGCTTTTAAGATAGGTAAGAACAGATGTGTTGACTCAGTTTGGAAAGGCAAAAACAGTTTTACTTGAAGAGAAGCCCTCAGGGAAATGACAGCCTCCCAGGGGTGTTTGAATCCAGTTTTAGGAAATACTGAATCTTTAGTGAACATTATAATTGGGTTAAGAGCCAACAGAGTTTGGGCAAACTCATAGTCTTCCAAATATCACAGTGCAGTAATAGGAACAATCTCCCTAACTTGACATTTCTTAAGAGGATTTATATTTTAATTATTTGCTTAAAATTTGCTCCTGACGGTCCTTTAGGCCAAGAGTCCCCAGCCTCCGGGATCTAACGCCTGATGACCTGAGGTGGTGCTGATGTAATAACAATAGAAATAAAGTGCACGAGAAATGCAATGTGTGTGAATGGTCACAAAACAGCCCCCGCCACCCTGTCCACGCTTAGTCCACGGGAAAAATTGTCTTCTACGAAACTGGGCCCTGGTGCCGAAAAGGCTGGGGACTGCTGCTTTAGGCAAATGTTAATTTCATTTACTTCTCTAATTTTAATGCTCCAAAACACCAACTTAGGGAAGGAAAGAGAAGTGTTCTGTGAAGTTATGTAAGTACTTTATAATACGATGTGAGAAAAAAGTTCTTTTTATTAAAATGTTACCAATGCCCAATTCAGACTGGGAGGCATTAAAAGTGGAATTAGAGAATACCAGTTGGAGAAGCCCAATAAACCACTGACTCAATCCTATCCACTTGTTTCACAAGTTAGAAAACAAACTTAGAGAGGCAGAGATACTTCCTTAAGGTCACATGACTATGACTTTCTGATGTCTGGACCAGCAATTCTTTTTAGTATGAATTATGGTCAACACTTACTGAGCATTTGCTGTGTGCTAGGATCTGAACTAGATCTGGTAGACAGAGTGCCTGAAGAACTATGGATGAAGGTTCCTAACTTTGTACAGAAGTTGGCGACCAAAACCATCTCAAAGAAAAAGAAATGCAAGAAGGCAAACTGGTTGTCTAAGGAGGTCTTACAAACAGCTGAGAAGCAAAAGGCAAAGGAGAAAGGGAAAAATATACCCAACCGATTGCAGAGTTCCAGACAAGGAGAGATAAGAAAGCCTTCTTAAGTGAACAATGCAAAGAAATAGAGGAAAATAATAGAATGGCAAAGACTAGAGATCTCTTCAAGAAAATTAAATATACCAAGGGAACATTTCATGCAAAGATGGGCACAATAAAGGACAGAAACGGCAAGAACCTTAAAAAGTGGAAGAGATTAAGAAGAGGTGGCAAGAACACACAGAAGAATTACACAAAAAGTCTTACTGACCTGGATAACCACAATGGTGTGATCACTCACCAGAGCCAGACATCCTGGAGTGTGAAGTCAAGTGGGCCTTAGGAAGCATTACTACGAACAAATCTAATGGAGGTGATGGAATTCTAACTGAGCTATTTCAAATCCTAAACGATGATGCTGTTAAAGTGCTGCCCTCAATATGTCAGCAAATTTGGAAAACTCAGCAGTGGCCACAGGACAGGAAAAGTTCAGTTTTCATTCCATTCCAAAAGAAGGGCAATGCCAAAGAATGTTCAAACAATTGTAATCATTTCACACACTAGCAAGGTAATGCTCCAAATCCTTCAAGCTAGGCTTCAGCAATATGTGAATTGAGAACTTCCAGTTGTACAAGCTGGATTTAGAAAAGACAGAGGGACCAGAGATCAAATTGCCAACATCCACTGGATCATAGTAAAAGCGAGGGAATTTGGAAAGAAAACATCTACTTCTGCTTCATTGACTATGCTAAAGACTTTGACTCTGTGGATTACAACAAACTGTGCAAAATTCTTTTTAAAAAAATATTCTTAAAGAAATGGGAATACCAGACCATCTCACCTGTCTCCTGAGAAACCTGTATGCAGGACAAGAAGCAACAATTAGAATCAGACATGGAACAACATACTGGTTCAAAATTGGGAAAGACGTACGTCAAGGCTGTATATTGTCACCCTGTTTATTTAACCTATATGTAGAGTACATCATGCAAAATGACAAGCTGGATGACTCACAAGCTGGAATCAAGATTGCCAAGAGAAATATCAATAACCTCAGATATGCAGATGACACCACTCTAATGGCAGAAAGTGAAAAGAAACTAAAGATCCTCTTAATGAGGGTGAAAGAGGAGAGTGAAAAAGCTGTCTTAAAACTCAGCATTCAGAAAACTAAGATCAGGGCATCCAGTCCCATCACTTCATGGCAAATAGATGAGGAAACAATGGAAACAGTGGCAGATTTTACCTTCTTGGGCTCCAAAATCACTGCAAATGGTGACTGCAGCCATGAAATTAAAAGATCCTTTCTCCTTGGAAGAAAAGCTATGAAAAACCTAGACAGCATATTAAAAATCAGAGACATCACTTTGCTGACAAATGTCTGTATAATCAAACTATGGTTTTTCTAGTAGTCACGTATAGATATGAGAGTTAGATCATAAAGATGACTGAAGGCCAAAGAATTGATGCTTTCGAACTGTGGTGTTGGAGAAGACTCTTTTTTTTAATTTTTGGAGAAGACTCTTGAGAGGCCCTTGGACAGCAAGGAGATAAAACCAATCAATCCTAAAGGAAATCAATCCTGAATATTCATTGGAAGGACTGATGCTGAAGCTGAAGCTCTAATACTTTGTCCACCTGATGCAAAAAGCCGGCTCATTAGAAAAGACTCCAATGCTGGGAAAGAGTGAGGGCAGGAGGAGAAGGGAACGACAGAGGATGAGATGTTTGGATGGCATCACCAACTCAATGAACATGCATTTAAGCAAACTCCAGGAAATAGTGAAGAACAGGGAAGCCTGGTGTGCTGCAGTCCATGGGGTTGCAAAGTGTCAGACACAGCTTAAGCGACTGAACAACAACAGCAGGTTCTGGCCTAAATGCTTTTCATAAATGTCAACAGTTCATAAAATCCTTACAGTGTAAAATATTACACATTTAAAAGAAAAAAACCATCATTCTCCTCTAATGATATTTTTTCCTGAAACTTCATTTGCTTCTTAAGCAGAAGTTGCTGCCGCACAAAACTTTCTCCACATCCAGAGTCAAAGTCTGCCTGAGAGTCCTAGTAAACTCCAGTGGGCTCTGTTTTGACAGCTAGTCACAACTCAAGCCCACTATGTTTCTATTAAGAATGCAGAGAGGTTTGGAAAGCACAGCTTCGTAAAAGTTTATTTTTTAATTTTATTGGAGTATAGTTGATTTACAATGTTGTGTTAGTTTCAGGTGTACAGCAATGTGATTGTTATACATATGTTCATTCTTCTTAAGATTCTTTTCTCATATAGGTCATCACAGAATATTGTTTCCTTCCTTAATTGTTCACTGATGATTTCATTCCTCTCTTCCTTCCTCTTTTCCTCTTCTCCCTTCTTTGCCTCTCATCTCTCCCTGCCCCCTGCCCCTTCCTTCCTTCTACCCTATTATAGAAAGTGAGGTGTTAAGGACATTTTCTATCAAGAGTCCAAACTCTTTTTGATTTATCTTGAATGTGTAGAATATTAAAAATACAAGGGCCTCAGCGGTCATCAGAAGGGCAGTAGAGGCCCAGAGAGGTAAAGGATTTTATCTGAGATCAACTAAGTGAAATTCTACCAAGGTCAGAAAGCTACTTCATGATGTGTGCTCAGTTGTGTCTGACTCTTTGCAACCCCGTAGACTGTAGCCTGCCAGACTTCTCTGTCCATGGAATTTTCCAGGCAAGAATACTGGAGTGTGTTGCCTTTTCCTCCTCTAGGGGATCTTCCTGGCCCAGGGATCGAACCAGTGTCTTCTGTGCCTCCTGCATTAATAAGTGGATTCTTTACCACTGAGCCATCTGGGAAACCCAAGATACTACGTAGCAGGAGTCCAATCAACCCCAACCTGGAAAGGTGTCAGAAGAGCAAAAACAATGTCTGCTTGTCTGGGGGGTGTGTTGGGGGGAACATCCTTTTCTTAATTACTTAATTCAGTCTCAAATCAGCAAATTCTTCCCCTTCCCCTGAAGGAGACCAGGATTCTTCACCAGGAGCCTCATAATGAAAAGAAAATCTCTAACCATATCCAGCACTTCAAAAACCCTGGTGGTGAGGATCATGTAGCCAAGGGCTTAGAGACAGACACAAGGAGTTAGGGTTTGGAAATACACACGAGAGGAGGAAACAGTACTTTTATTAATCTGTGCCTTAAAACTCTTTAAGTCACTTGATTGTAGAAGAGGACCAACACACTAAGAAGACTTCAACTTCCCTGGTGGTACAGTGGGTAAGCATCCACCTGCCGATGCAGGGGACATGATCCCTGGTCCAGGAAGATCCCACATGCTGTGGAGCAACTAAGCCTGTGTGCCACAACTCCCAAAGCCCATGTGCCTAGAGCCTGTGCTCCGCAACAAGAGAAGCCTCCACCATGAGAAGCCCACACACCAAAACCAGCCCCTGCTCGTCACGACTAGAAAAAGCCCGTGAGCAGCAATAAAGACCCAGTGCAACCAAAAATAAAATAATCACTTTTTTCAAAAAGAGAAGACTTCAAGAAGGAAAACTTGAAAGTGGTTTTACATTTTGGAAGCTGAGGATTCCAGATCCAACAACCGCGGTAACAGGCTGGTGAGGTTCTCAAGAGTCCTTGAGTGTTCCCATCCCAAGGACTTCAACATAGGAATTTCTCCAAAGTCAGTTTTTAGGCTTTAGCTTCTTCCATTGTGAAACAAGAGATCTGATCCACATGACTGCCAAGGTCCTATCTATATGTAAGAACTCTGTGACTCCACAGTCATATTAAAATCATAAAAAAAAGCAAAAGGTGATTCAATAGCTTGTTAATTTTTTTTATCATCTTGATATTTTTTTCATCCCAGTTTGTGGCTTGGTGAACAGCATGAACCTGTGGGAATAGCTTTGATACCCCAAATTACTTGTAAGAATTTTATCTCATGATTTTTCTTCCTAAAGGATGTTACTGCTACATTCTCTTTGAGATCCTTGCCAACAAAACAGGATAGAAGCAGACAACTGTTAGAGGCCAGAAGTGTCACTGCAATGTACCCCAAGGTGTTCAGAATAAAGCCAATTTTTTTTCACATGCCCTACAACACTCCACCTGATCTGGGTCCTCTTTACTTTCCCGGGTTGTATCACGGCTTCTCTCCCCCCATTTGATTTATTCTGGACATACAAGCCGTCCCCTAGTTCCCCAGAGACACCAGCCTGTGTCCCAGCTCAGGAAGGCTGTTTTCTTCCAGCCCTTGTATAGGTTGTTTTCTCTACCGGAGCTCTCTTCCTTGACTCTTGGTCTGCTTGGATGATTCAAGACTAGATATCCCATCACCAGGGCGGTCTTTGCTGACCTCATCATCTGAATTGAAATCAATGTGCCCTATTTTTCTTCCGAGCACTCAGTATAATTTGTGACTTGTCTATACTTGTGTGTTTTCTTCAATATCTGCTTCCCTAACTAGACTGGAAAGTCCTTGAAGGCAGGGGCTATCTCTTTTTGTTGTTCACTGTTGTATTCCCTAGCACCTGGTAGGCACTCAATAAATATTTGCAAAATTAGTGAATGAAAGAATGCACTCACAGAAAATTCCTAGCACCGTCAGCTCTTTCTGGTTGTTTGTATATGACACAACACTATGAGAACACTTAGCAAAACTGTCACTTTGACCCTGTTTTGGCATTGTGGAACTAGTTATTGGTCCTTCTAAGTTGGCAACTGTCCCAGTGTGTGTTTATTCAAGCTGAATCGGGCTCTTTAATGACTCAGTGGGAACACCATCCAGCCAGTTAATGCAACCTCAATTCTCTCAATCTGAGTTCTTGCTAAACTGCAGGGAAATTCTCCTGGCCAAGAAAAGACCTGGGATTTCGAGTTTGAACTAAAGTGTCCTTAAGAGAGAAAATCAAATGAATTTTTAGTGATTGATTTTTGCCTATGAATAATAGTCAGAGTTAAGTCATATGTGAAATTACTACACAGTCACCTGACTGCAATCAGTTTTGCTTAGATGTTGCTGGGACCAAATGAAAAAGGGGTTATTTGTTAAGAACGGACGAGTTCCTTTAAAATTCTGTAGCAATCATGCCTCTCTCTCTCTTTTTTTTCTTCTAGTCCATGGAAAGTGTTATCTCAGGCAGCTTTGTGCAGGAAGTTGGGTTTATCACTTCCTCACAGTTGCAGTTTGTCTAGGACTTAACTACATGCTATCAGATTACATCAAAATGTAGGCCTTTGTGTGTTTAACTCATCAAAGGAGTGGACCCTCAGGACTTGATATCACTTCACTGCATATGCAGCCATGTAGCAAAACAAAGCCTATCTAACAGGACAGAACTATTTCTGTTGTGTGGCAGCTCCCCTAGCTCAAGCTTGCAGAAATGGTTGAGTTTCAGGTGTCTGCAGGGTTTCACTTCTTGTTTTTATATTTATCTCTTTTTAGAATTGCAGTCATTTGCCTGGTTGTATGCAAGGAAGGAAAACCCAAAATATTACCTACCAGGGAGGACAAGATAGCTCCCATTCAGCTGGAGGCAGCACTAACCTTACCATCTCGATTTTCACTTGACTTTTAAAATCGTGACCATCAGAGTCTGGGCTTTGGTGTGCGCCATGTGGGGAGTTTGAATCCTGTCTCCACTTCCTGGTTGTGCATCCTGTGGCAGGTTATTTTACCTCTCTGAGCCTTGGTTTTCCCATTTGAAAAATGCAGATAATAATAGCCTTTTGGTATGGAATAAATGACCTGATTTAAATAATATGTGAAAAGTTCTTGTGGGATGTGTCCCCATAGGAAGGATGTGCATATTTTAAAGCTGGAGGGGTATGCCATGCCCTGCTGAATGGCCAGGGCTGGCAGAGCTGTCCTGGGCTGGCTGAAGTTTCTCAGGCTGCACTTCCACCTCTGGGGCCTTGTTGCTATTTTCTTCTCTGTGGAGTTCCCTCTTCTCTGCGGTGGGCTGGCTGCCAGATGCTGCCTCTATTGGCAGCCACAGGAAGCCAATGCAACTGTGAAGTAATACTTCTGCCCCAGGGTTGGCTCCGCCCTGTTGACCAAGGTTTTTGAGATCTGCTCAGCCAACTCCTTTTAATGCCTTGCCTAAAAAGGTCTTCTCACCTGGCTCTGCTGGCCTGAGAAATGGCTGACTACCGCAAAGGCTTCAGACAAACAGCTTTCGGGGGATAGAAATGATGAAGTGAACCTTTTTTCCCCAGCTCAACGCTTCAGAAGTTTGGGGGTACCATTTTGTAGTCACTCTCCAGTTTGATGCTCGTTTACCAAAATCAGATGTCAAAGGAAGAGACAGGCCTTGATACTATAAAACTCTCCAAGTCAGTGGAATATAATGAGGCACTGTTGAAGTTATTTGCATCAAGGCAGTAAGCAAATTTTCACAGGTCTATGACTAGAAAGAAATTAAGTTACACCTAAAACTTCCCTGGTGGCTCAGATGGTAAAGCATCTGCCTACAATGCAGGAGAACCGGGTTTGATCCCTGGGTCAGGAAGATCCCCTGGAGAAGGAAATGGCACCCCACTCCGGTACTCTTGCCTGGAAAATCCCATGGACAGAGGAGCCTGGTAGGCTACAGTCCATGGGGCTGCAAAGAGTCAGACACGACTGAGCGACTTCACTTACTTTTCTTTACACCTAAAAAATGCTATACTTGAAGAAAGTAAGTGTTTTTCTTTTAACAAATCTGAAACCATTTTAAATATGAAATTGATTTTGCCATACATCAACATGAATCTGCCACGGGTGTACACATGTTCCCAATCCTGAACCCCCCTCCCACCTCCCTCCCCATACCATCCCTCTGGGTCATCCCAGTGCACCAGCCCCAAGCGTCCTGTATCCTGCATCGAACCTGGACTGGTGATTTGTTTCTTATATGATATTATACATGTTTCAATGCCATTCTCCCAAATCATCCCCCCCTCCCTGTCCCACAGAGTCCAAAAGACTATTCTATACATCTGTGTCTCTTTTGCTGTCTCGCATACAGGGTTATCGTTACCATCTTTCTAAATTCCATATATATGCGTTAGTATACTGTACTGGTGTTTTTCTTTCTGGCTTACTTCACTCTGTATAATTGGCTCAAGTTTCATCCACCTCATTAGAACTGATTCATGTTGATGTATGGCAAAACCAATACAATACTGTAAAGTAATTAGCCTCTAATTAAAATAAATTTAAATAAAAAAATATGAAATGGAATCAAGCCTAATGCTTTATTGCTGCTTTACACTCTGGTTATTCCCAGATGGCTCCCTAACTTCATAGCTCCCTCCCTTTTGGCTCCTGAGTTGGCAAAATACGCCGTGAGCCACGCTTTGCCTCAGTTGTTTAGAGGATCACTTCAGAGTTGCCAGGGCAGCTGGCTTTCAGAAGGTGTCAAAGGTTCCCATCCAGTGGATTTTGCCTCTGTGTCTGGGCCCTTGGAGTGAGCTCTTTGGCTGTTTCTTTAGCTTTTGTCCCTGGATGCTGTCTCTCAGAACTCCTCTTAGAAGCCACAGGGCCAGTTCCACTTCATCTTCAAGCCCCCTACAGGAGACAATTCAAGCTGGATTCAGCATCTTGGGCTCCCCTGTATCTAGGAGGAGAGTTGGGACGTTTGGCTACAACCCTTTTAGGATAGTTGTGAGTGCCAAATGGACACCAGCCCCTTCTGTAGATTGATAAGATTAAAAATAAAAAATTTTCTATTTGCAAAAGCCGTAAATGCACACACACACACACACACACACCCTATAAACACAGAAATGTATGAAGTTTAAAACTAAAGGCCCTTGTATCAACCTCTTAGTAATATTTCTTTATTATATACTATTCCAGATTTATTTCAGTGCATATCTAAAGTATTGTACTTAAAAAAAAAAGAGAGAATGGAATGCCTACCTATTCTTCAGAAATTCGCATGTTTTCTTTGACAGTGTATCTTGGATGTGAAGTCATTCAGTCGTGTCCGACTCTTTGCAACCCCATGGACTGTAGCCCACCAGGCTCCTCCCTCCATGGAATTCTCCAGGCAAGAGTACTGGAGTGGATTGCCATTTCCTTCTCCAGGGGATCTTCCTGACCCAGAGATCAAACCCAGGTCTCCTGCATTGCAGGCAGACGCTTTACCCTCTGAGCCACCAGGGAATCCCAAGAGGGTTTTCCATCTCCCTTTTCATTTCTTCCTTTGGTTTCCTATGAAGCCGTTGCATTTTTTTCCTCCGTACTCACCAGCCAGATTGTCCACTGTCTCTTCCCTGATTTTTGCCAAGTGACTGTTCACCAGCAAGTGGTCTGGTGTCCTTTCCAAATGAGGGTCTGACACTTGTTTTGCTCCCACTTCCCAAAGCTTTAAATTTCCTTTATCAAGCAACTTCTTATGCTGGGAAGACCACAGTCGGTCTCTACTGCTTCCTCACAGTCTCAGCTTCTTCAAATTACTTAATAGTGCCTTTGATTAATGACTTGCACACTTGCTTTCTTTAAATATTTTATGCTCCAAATTTCATTTATTCTTTCAACTGATTCTTATGATTTTTTCTTTATCTTTCCTTCATCTGTTTGGAGCTTACCTCTTTTTTTTTCTGATTACCTCCTTTCTTTGATAAAATAAAAGGACAAAATAATATCCAACCAGTAATATCCAGCATAATATCTTTAGACTTCCTTCATGGAAATATAGGTAGAAGATTCTTTAAATTCAGAAGAACTTTATTTTTAGCAGATTATGATGAAAGAATATAGTTTGTTATAGTTGTACAAAATATCAGGATGGAAACTGGCCCAAGAAAGGTTCGCTCTCAAGCACAGGGATAATCCATGATTTTTATTAATTGTTTCCTTTTCACTTTTCTTTCTGGTCTGCTTTTGCATTTCCTTGCCTCCAGCACTAGGTCATTTTCCTTGAGTCCTTTTTCTTTTTGTAAAACAGCATGAGTAAGTGGAAGGAAAACAGACTGTGGAGTGTAAATAGACCTGAGTTTCAACACAACACTGCCCGTTACTAGTTGTGGGTCTGGGTGAATTATTTATCCTTTCTGAGCTTCACTTTTTTCTTCTGAGGATTGCCTTTGAAAACATAAACATATTCATAACGCATCTAGCACAGTGTCTGGTCCATGAAACATACTTAACACATGTAAAGGTAAAGGCATTACCTTTACACTCTGGCTTTCTCCCTCCCTCACTCCTCCTGTAATCTCTTGCTAGTCATGATTAGACCTGGATGATCTCTACATTTACAGTCTTTGAAAGTAGTGGCTTGCCTCTTCTTTCCTCTTAATATTAGGTCAACAATGTGATGTATCTGCCAAAAAACAGCTTGTGCAGTCTTAGTCTTAATTCTAAGTGAATGCGTGTAAGTTAGATGTGTCCAGAGTCATCATGTTAGAGCCTAAGTGGGTTTTAGAGACCAGCTGCTTCAACTGTCTTTTTAAAAAATTTTGTTTATTTTTTTATTGAAGGATAATTGCTTTACAGACTTATGTTGTTTTCTGTCAAACCTCAACATGAATCAGTCATAAGTATACATATACCCCCTCCCTTTTGAACCTCCCTCCCATCTCCCTCCCCATACCACCCCTCTAGGTTGATACAGAGCCCCTGTTTGAGTTTCCTGAGCCATACAGCAAATTCCCATTGGTTATCTATTTTACATATGGTAATGTAAGTTTCCATGTTACTCTTTGCATATATCTCACCCTCTACTCCCCTCTCCCCATGTCCATAAGTCTATTCTCTATGTCTGTTTCTCCAGTGCTGCCATGTAAATAAATTCTTCAGTACCATTTTTCTAGATTCTGTATATATGCGTTAGAATATGATATTTATCTTTCTCTTTCTGACTTAATTCACTCTGTATAATTGGTTCTAGGTTCATCCACCTCATTAGGACTGATACCATTGTGTACATGTACGACAGCTTCTTTATCCATTCATCTGTTGATGGACATCTAGGTTCTCTTGTGTTCTAGCTATTGTAAATAGTGCTGCAGTGAACAACGGGATACATGTCTCTTTTTCAGTTTTGGTTTCCTCAGAGTATATGTCTGGGAGTGGGATTTCTGGGTCATATGGTGGTTTTATTCCTAGTTTTTTAAGGAACTAGGAATAAACTCTTCTTATTTAACAGATAACTAAGTGATATCGCAGCTTCCCAGTTGGCTCAGTATTAAGTAAAGAATCTGCCTACCAATGCAGCAGACTCGGATTCGATCCCTGGGTTGGAAAGATCCCATGGAGAAGAAAATGGCAACCCACTCCAGTATTCTTGCCTGGAGAGTCCTGTGGACAGAGGAGCTTGGTGGGCTACAGTCCACGGGGTGGCAAAGAGTTGGACAAAACTTAGGGATCTAGCAAGCAGCATGAATGCATAAGTGATATAGCATAGATAAGCTATTTACTTAAAGCCCATAATAGAGAATACATGAATACTGAGATTTCCTCACTTCAGAAAATGCATTTTAAAAAAAGTTGAGGCAAAATTCACATAACATAACCATTTAAAAGTTTACATATCAGCAGCAGTTAGTACCACAACTTTTATCTAGTTCCAAAACATTTCCATCACCCCATATTCATTAAGCAACCACTTCCCATCTTCCTTCACCCTAGCCTCTGGAAGCCACTAATCTGCTTTCTGCCTCTGTGGATTTGTCTATTCTGGATATTTCATATAAATGAAGTAGTACACCACATGACTTTTGGTGTCTGACTTCTTTCACTTAGCATAATATTTTCGGAACTGAAAAAGTTCATGCTCATTGTTCAGAAATTCAAACCTATAGGAAAGTATAGTGAAGAAAATAAAAAATATTCTGTAATCCCACCATCATTGGTGAAACTGCTAACAATATGCTGACAATTGCTGTTCCCATTGTCTCCTGCATAAATAGGTTTGCACTATTCACACCTTTTACTTGAATTTGGTTTTCCACTTTATGCTGTATATGAAACAGCTTCCTGTGTTGACATATAGAGAGCTTTTTGTTTTCTTTTATGGATTGTATGGTGTTTCATTATATGGTTTTAGCCCAAGTTTTTTAACAAAGCCTGCTGATGAACATTCTCCCTTGTACTCTCTCCCACTCAATTCTTTGATAAGTAAAACAGTTTATATCCTAAGCTGCTGAATGTGTATTACTTTGAAATCCCAATATTGGAGAAAAATAAATAGGAAAGGCTTTTGTTCCCCTGGGATCTGCTTGGATACACTGGAAAATGGGTGCATCAGTAAGAGTTTGATAAACTTTGAGGTTGCTTCTAATTTTAGATTCTTTGATTCTTGGTATTCATACCCAAATCATGGTAACTGTACAGACACAGAAACTAAGTCTAGAACTAGGAGTTAGGAGGCCTGGGATTAGCCCTCCTTTTACCAAGGACTAGCTCTGGGACTCTGAAAGTTACTTACCTTTTCAGACTTAAGTTTCCTTATCTGTGAAACAAGTTGAATGAACTAGTTAGTCACTGCTGCTGCTGCTGCTGCTAAATTGCTTCAGTCGTGTCCGACTCTGTGCAACCCCATAGACGGC
>NW_011494744.1:2049700-2052563 GCF_000754665.1 Bison bison bison | reverse complement strand
CCGTCCCTGGGATTCTCCAGGCAAGAACACTGGAGTGAGTTGCCATTTCCTTCTCCAATGCATGAAAGTGAAAAGTGAAAGTGAAGTCGCTCAGTTGCAACCCCATGGACTGCAGCCCACCAGGCTCCTCCGTCCATGGGATTTTCCAGGCAAGAGTACTGGAGTGGGGTGCCATTGCCTTCTCCAAGTTAGTCACTAGTTAGTTCTATTTAATCACTAGAACCAGTTAATGAATTAATGTGGTGGATTCTAGTTGAGGTCACTGCCCAGTTTACAATGATTCCCATTCTGCAAGAACAGCTCTGCTTCATGAGGTAGGCCTCTAGCAACCTTGTGTTGTGTTATGAGACCCTCCTCTCTCAGTCATGTCTATTAGTGGAAGCCATTTATCATAAGTCAATCCAATCAAAATTCTTCTTTAGGTTTTTTGAATCTGAACCACAGAAATGTGGGCAGTTCCTCTCTTGTGGTGAGGGAATGTGAGAAGTGAAACTTGGTAGCCATTGGTAACCATATATTGTTACTGTATCAAGGTTCTAATGTGGCGAATGAAGGGGTGGGACTCTTATGCTGTGAGTTAGTGTGGGCGTAATCACATAAAAAAGGAGCTACCTTTAAATGCAGTGTGGTTTCCTGGCTTATATCCTAGAACAGAAAGAAGACAGTGGAAAAACTGGTAATCCAAGTAAATAGTGGTTAATAGTATTGTACCGATGTTAATATTTTAGATTTAACAAAGATGTCCTGGCTATGTAAGATGTTAACATTAAGGGAAGCTGGGGAACTCTCTAAACTCTGTAACTATTTTTGCAATATCAAGTGACATCGTGTGTTTCCTGATATCATGTGATGAGAAGGGCACAGCATCACTTCTGTGTTGTTCTTTTAGAAAGTACATACAGTCATCCCTTGGTACCTGCTTGAGATTGGTTCTGGAAATCTCCCATAGTTATAAAAATCCTTGGATGCTTAAGCCCCTTATATAAAATGATGTGATATTTGCATAGTACCTACACACATCCTCCTCTATTATATAAATCATCTCTAGATTACTTATAATATGTAATACAATTTGAACAATTGCTGGTATATGGCAAAGTTGCTTTTCAGAACTTTCTGGAATTTTTTTCAAATATTTTTGATCCATAATTGGTTGAATCCATGGTTACAGAACCTGAGGGTAGAGAGGGCTGATGGTACCTACATTTAGCCAGGGGGAAGCATCACTGAGAGACAGTCTATGAGTGACTAGAAAGTGCCTTTCAAAAATATCAAGGTCATGAAAGAAAAAGAAAGATTAAGGAACTCTCCTAGACTGGGGAAACTTAGAAGACGTGAAAACAAAATATAATGTATGATCCTGGAGTCCATCCTGGATCTAGAAAAGATCATTAGTGAGGTATTGGAAACTTTTGTATAAGATTTGTAGATTTGCTAATATTATATTAATATTAATTTAGTTTGGTTTTGATCATTGTTCTGTGATCATAAACAATATTAACATTTGGGGAAGCTATGAGAGCACTCTTGTAGAGAGGAATTCTTTGTATTATTTTTGCAACGTTTTTAAAGTCTAAAATTATTTCAAAATTTAAAAGCTTACTAAAAGATGACAACATCAAAATGATGTAGGCTCCAAATACACATCCCTCCACAGAAGCAAAAACATTTAGAAACTAAAAGCCAACCTTTTCAGAACTCTGGAAAATAGCAAAAAAATTTTCAGAGCAACCAAGTAAATGCTGAATCAAGAGAAAGTTAACTTAAAAGTGGTAGAAAACTTTTGTGGCATTTTTACTTGCCCTTGCCCCACTCCCTCCTTCATTGGGTGGCAGTCTTGAAGACAGCAACCTGAGTTTCCAGTGGGAGACTTGGCCCTGGTTCTGAAGAAGGCAGAGCAGACCTTACTCAAATCATCATGTTTATGTGTTCTAACTTGTCTGGAGGCTACCTGGAGGATCAACACAAGGTACGTCTGTTTCACCTAACTCAGAACTTACTGGCGCAGAAAGGTGGTGGATATTGCTTATAACAATGTAAGGTGAAGAAAAACCCCTCCACTACCTAAGACAAAAGACTGTGATTGGGGCATACAATAGACTGCTTAAAGCCTGGGAGAAAAAGCTGAGGAGAGACTTATTGTGGGAAGTTAGGACATTCAAAGAAGCCCATGCTGCTGCTAAGTCGCCTCAGTCGTGTCCGACTCTGCGACCCCATAGACGGCAGCCCACCAGGCTCCCCTGTCCCTGGGATTCTCCAGGCAAGAACACTGGAGTGGGTTGCCATTTCCTTCTCCAATGCATGAAAGTGAAAAGTCAAAGTGAAGTCGCTCAGTCATGTCCGACTCTTAGTGACCTCATGGACAGCAGCCTACCAGGCTCCTCCGTCCATGGGATTTTCCAGGCAAGAGTACTGGACTGGGGTGCCGTTGCCTTCTCCAAAGAAGCCCATATATACTGAGAAATTCAGAAGGCCACACATATGTACAAGGCAGGGCACATCCTCAGCAAAGACCTGGAAAACCCTCAGCTATCACTTCTGGATATCTTTAGGCTCAGTGCAAGTAGCAAGTGAAAGCTATGGCAAAGTTGTTTGAAGCCTGACTAAGTGTTAAAATAGTGCCCCAACACAGCCAATCTACAAAGAAGGGGAGAGGTGTTTATTTTTTGTTTGTTTGTTTTAGCTCCTGGAATCAAGGAAATCTTTCAAGGCACTAACTGAACATGGCCAAAGGAACGGAGACTTCAGTAGCTATGCTGCTGCTGCTAAGTCGCTTCAGTTGTGTCTGACTCTATGCGACCCCACAGACGGCAGCCCACCAGGCTCTCCTGTCCCTGGGATTCTCCAGGCAAGAACACTGGAG
>NW_011494744.1:2043611-2049600 GCF_000754665.1 Bison bison bison | reverse complement strand
TGCTTCAGTCGTGTCCGACTCTGTGCAACCCCATAGACGGCAGCCCACCAGGCTCCACCGTCCCTGGGATTCTCCAGGCAAGAACACTGGAGTGGGTTGCCATTTCCTTCTCCAATGCATGAAAGTGAAAAGTCAAAGTGAAGTCGCTCAGTCATGTCCGACTCTTAGTGACCTCATGGACTGCAGCCTACCAGGCTCCTCCATCCATGGGATTTTCTAGGCAAAAGTACTGGAGTGAGGTGCCATTGCCTTCTCCGTCAGTAGCTATACACAACAAGAAATACGGCCTCTACAAAAATCAGTAAATAAATGGACTTGTCAATAAATTGAAATTTATTTACTTGTCAGTAAATAAATGGACTTCTCAATAAATTGAAAAGTCAGTAAATAAATGGACAACTGCAGCCTTCAGCGATCAGAACAGCAAACCCTGGAGAAGAAAGAATATATGATTTCTCAATTTATAAAATTTAAATATACAATTGTCAACAAAACTCACAAATTATACAAAGATACAAGGAAATCTGGCCCGAAGGACAAAAATAAATTGACAGAAACTATCCATGAAGAAGAGCAGGCATAGGAGTTCCTAGACAAAGACTTTAAACTGACAGTCTTAAATGTGTTCAGAGCTAAAGGAAATCATGTACAAAGAATTAACAGAAACCAGGAAAATGATATACAAACACAATGACAAACACCAGTAGATAGAAACTATAAAAAGAAATGGACTAGAGATTCTGGACCTGAAAAGTACAATAAAAAGAAAAATTCCCTAGAGGGTTCAATAGACAATTTGAGCAGAGAGAAGAAAGAATCATGGACTTAAAGATAAGACAGTTAAAATTATCCATACTGAGGAACAGAAAGAAAAAAAGAGAAAAGTGAACACAGCCTAAGGTATTTGTGGGTAAAATCAAGCCAACCAACATAAGCATTTTGAGAGTCCCAGAAGGAGATGAGAGAAAGGGGGCAGAGATATTACTTAAAGAAGTAATGACCACAAACTTTCCAAATTTGATGACTCTACACATCCAAGAATCTCAACTAAATCCAAGTATGATAAACCCAAAGAAGTCCATACCAAAATACACTATAATCAGACTTCAAAAGACAAAGAGAATTTGGAAGCAGTAAGAGAAAAGAAACTCATTATGTTTAAGGGGTTCTCAATAAGATTAATAGCCAAATATCTCAGACAGAGGCAATGGGAGGCAATATTTGAAGTGGTGGGGGGAAAAAACCTGTCAATCAAGAATTCTGTGTCTGGCAAAACTACTCCTAAAGATTAGAGGAAAAATTAAGATGTTCTGGAAAACAAAAGCTGAGGGAATTTGTTAACAGAACGCCTGCCTTACATGAAATGTTAAAGGGAGTCCTCAGGTCCACCTTGAAGCCCTTCCAAGAGATAAAGATCTTCAGTAAAGATAACTACACAGGTAAATACAAAATTCAATATTATTGTATGTTTTAACTTCTAAGTCTACTTTTAGTTTCATACTTAAGTGCAAAAAAAAATTTGTAAATCTATGTTGGTGCATGAAGCAAAAAATTCAAAATATATAATGGTGTGATTGAAACCTATCATTTTGGGGGGAAACGGTATGTGTAAACACACATGTGTGTGTTAGTAAACAGATTATACACCCTTATACATGCATGCGGCTATATGGACATAGAACATCTCTGAAAGGGTATACAAGGTAACTGTTAGGTTGTTTCTTTAATAATTTTGAGGGCTGAGTGGTAATGGTCCCAGCAGCTAATTCTTGTTCTTTATTTCAAATCTGCTGCTTTTTTCATTTCTCTACTTCCAGAAAGGTGCTGCCACTTATCCAGTTGATTATGTCAGAAAGGTGGGAATTAGGTTTGTTTCTTCTCTTTTCCTCACCCCTGTCCATTAAATCTATCTTTAAATCCTGTTAATTTTATTTCTAAAATATATCTCACCTTTACCTACTTTTATTGCAGAAGATGTTGAATATCCCCCAGTGCTTGTTGTTCCTTCCATCCTTGGTCATAGAACACTTGATTTTCAGATGGGCTGTAGTCTCTAGAATAACAATTTTATTTCTAGTACCCCTTGCAACTGGATGGGGCCATGTGACTAAGTTCTATGTTGAGTTGTAACCAAAAGTGTCACGTCATTTTTAGAAATGATCTTAAAGGGAGGGGACATGCCATTTTTCCTCCCTTATTCATTTATGTTGGCTGGAATGATAGCAAAATGGCTGGAATTAGAGCAACTGTCTTGAATCAGGAGATGAAAATCATGTTGAGAAGCAAGATAGAAGGAATCTGGTCCTTGTTAATTGTGGAGCCACCAATGTCATTTTAAGTTAACTATGTACAGTATTCAATTATGTGAGAGAGAAATAAATATCTATGTGTCCTTGTTACTGTAATTTGGAGTTTTCTGTCACAGATGCTCCTAATCCCATCTGATAAAATGTCTATATTCCAAGCTTCAACCCCTTAGTCCAAGCCCAGCCTATCTTACTTGAGCTACTGCAACATCATCCTGATTGTCCCCACTACATCCAATCTTAACCTCCCTCTCCATTCAGTTCTGCACACTCCAACCAGAGTATCATACATACATACACACATACATACAAGAACAAATCGCTCTCATTTCCAACCTTTTAGTGAAATTCCATTAGTTTCTTTTTTAAAATTTATTTTTATTTAAAAAATTATTGGAGTATAGTTGATTTACAGTGTTGTATTAATTTCAGGTGTACAACAAAGTGAATCAATTATACATATATACATTCTTTTTTTATTTTTTAGATTCTTTTCCCGTATAGGCCATTACAGAGTACTGAGTAGATTTCCCTGTATGATACAGCAGGTCCTTATTAGTAATCTATTTTATATATAGTAGTGTGTGTATGTCAATCCCAATCTTCCAATTTATCCCTCCCCACCTTACTCCTTGGTAACCGTAAGTTTGTTTTCTAAACTGTGACTCTACTTCTGTTTTGTAAATAAGTTTGTTTGTACCCCTCCTTTTTTTTTTTTTTATTAGATTCCACATATAAGTGATCTGTTAGTTTTAGAACAAGTTCAAAATTCCCAACACAGGCTATTCAGTCTTTCATTATCTGACCCCTGAAACTTCAGCTCATCTCTTGCTACTTCCCTCAATCATTTTCTGGCCTTCAGTCACATTGAACTCTCAAATATCCTGTGCCCTCTTACTATTCTTCCATTTATCACAAATCATTTCCCCCCAGTACTTACTGCCTAGCTCACTCCTATTAAACTTTCAGGAAGTTACACTTCCTCAGGAATTGTAGTCAAGGGCCATTACTATGCTTCCTCATGGCCCTTGTAGATTTTTTTTTTTTTAATATTCTTTACTTCTACTTCTTAATTATTTGTGTAAATACTCATTTAATGTTTCAGATGCTGTATAAGCCGAATGTACCTAAACATGCATTCAATGGCCCACGTAGATTTTTTGGCTTTGACTTAAAAAAAAAAAAAAACCAATTAAACTTGGAAAACTTTTAGTCAGTGCACCCTCTTTTTAGTTTGTTACCGGTCCTACCAATTCATGCCATTTCACAGACTTACGTCCCTTTCCTGTGTCCTCTAGACCTTTGTTTCTTTTGTCCGTCTCCTCCACTAATCTAGAAGGTCCATTAGGGTAAGGATGGAGCTTGTTTTCCATATCACTGTATGTTTTCTGTCTTAATATGCGTGGGACATATCAAGAAATCCTTGTCCAATGAAAGAAGACCATGACTGAACTGTCTTTGTTATAATTAAGTTTTTTTTATTCCTTTGGCTTTATTTTCAATATAAGATCCTATGTAGAGATATGAGTGGAGACATCCACACTTGGTAAATATTTCAAAATAAATTTTGAACGAACTTAGCATAAGATTCTGAACTTTAAAGCTAACTTCCACCCTTTAAAAAAAAAACTAATGGAGTAAATAGAAAGTAAATATCATATGTTTATACTTTTGTAAGTTTCAGAAAGTTTACAAAAACATTTCATCTGGGTCACCTATTTCTTGGGAAGGCAACTCTCTATCTTTGCAATGTTTATTAAATCTAAAATTATCCCCAAAGAGAAAGTTTATTTTAAAAAGGGGGGAAGGAGAGAGGAGCATCCTTCTTATGGATTTCCAAGTTTAATTATGAATGGTTTTGACTTTATTTTGAACCAAATGATCCTCGCTTCCCTGTTGCCTTTTCTTCACGTACTTAACACCGTTACATCAACATCTTTGCCAAAGTTTATTGAAAGGCACCACTTTTGGAGAATGTGCTCATATGGGGCCATTATGTACAGCTGTGTAAGTTGTTGGCTGTACACAGGCACCTAGACCAGGGCCCACAAGGACTGTAAGCCACCCTCTGTTCCCTACCAAGCTGCTGTGCGCCCTGGTGTCGGTCTCCCTCACCCTAGAGGAAGAAGGTGCCCATGTGCCAGTAGCAGACCTGTGCCCTTTGGGGAGCAAGTGCTTCTCTTTTCCACCCCTAGCCTTGATTCTTGCCATAAAGGAGAAGCTTTAACAGACAATGAAACTAACACCAATAAAGAGGCCAAAGCTAGTGATGGACAGAGAGGGACTCTGTGGCATCCAGTCATGTTTCCTCTTTTTAAAAAATTTTTATTTATTTGGCTGTGCGGGATCTTATTGAAGCATGCCAGATTTTCAATCTTCATTGCAGCATGCAAACTCTTAGTTGTGCATGTGGGATCCAGTTCCCTGGCCAGGGATCAAACCTAGGCCCCCTGAATTGGGAGCATGGGGTCTTAACCTCCAGGGAAATCTGTGTTTCCTCTTTTCTTAATCAGGAGACCATACCCTTGCTTCCCTAAGATGTGGTAGTTTGACCCTGCTGCTAAGTCGCTTCAGTCGTGTCCGACTCTGTGCGACCCCATAGATGGCAGCCCACCAGGCTCCTCCGTCCCTGGGATTCTCCAGGCAAGAATACTGGAGTGGGTTGCCATTTCCTTCTCCAATTCAATCCTAACCCTTTAAAAAAAAAATTAAATTCTTCCTGTTAGCTTTAACTAGTTTGATTGACTTTTCCTTTCTTGCAGGCTATCTTCAACCTCTTCTAGTTCTAATGTACAGTACAATAACCATGGGATCAGCTGGGACAGATAGCTGCAGTGGTATTCTGTTTCAGAACCAGTGAGGGGCAAGGGGACAAATTTATAGCATTTTATTATTTCCATGGTGTAAATACTGCAGCCATGGCTGATTTCAGGCTCCCAATGTGATGTCACTGGTAGCTTGACAGAGTTGGGAAGAATCACACAGTTGGCTCTTACAAGTGTGTAGGACCACTTCCATTTGGTCCAGCTTTGTCCACTGATGAGTACGTAAAAGTTACTGTTAGTCCCCAGCTGATAAGCCCACAGGGTGAAATATGGCCTCACATGTACTCTGTGTAATCTAAAAGTGTTTAAAATATTTTGGTTAGTTTTCAGTGTTTAATATCATGATATTGTACTCAATATGCCAGCAAATTTGGAAAACTCAGCAGTGGTCACAGGACTGGAAAAGGTCCGTTTTCATTCCAATCCCAAAGAAAGGCAATGCCAAAGAATGCTCAAACTACCGCACAATTGCACTCATCTCACACGCTAGTAAAGTAATGCTCAGAATTCTCCAAGCCAGGCTTCAGCAATATGTGAACCGTGAACTTCCTGATGTTCAAGCTGGTTTTAGAAAAGGCAGAGGAACCAGAGATCAAACTGCCAACATCTGCTGGATCATGGAAAAAGCAAGAGAGTTCCAGAAAAACATCTATTTCTGCTTGATTGAGTATGCCAAAGCCTTTGACTGTGTGGATCACAATAAACTGTGGAAAATTCTGAAAGAGGTGGGAATACCAGACCACCTGATCTGCCTCTTGAGAAATTTGTATGCAGGTCAGGAAGCAACAGTTAGAACTGGACATGGAACAACAGACTGGTTCCAAATAGGAAAAGGAGTTCATCAAGGCTGTATATTGT
>NW_011494744.1:2039901-2043511 GCF_000754665.1 Bison bison bison | reverse complement strand
ATATGCACAGTACATCATGAGAAATGTTGGACTGGAAGAAACACAAGCTGGAATCAAGATTGCTGGGAGAAATATCAATAACCTCAGATATGCAGATGACACCACCCTTATGGCAGAAAGTGAAGAGGAACTCAAAAGCCTCTTGATGAAAGTGAAAGAGGAGAGTGAAAAAGTTGGCTTGAAGCTCAACATTCAGAAAACGAAGATCATGGCATCTGGTCCCACCACTTCATGGGAAATAGATGGGGAAACAGTGGAAACAGTGTCAGACTTTATTTTTCTGGGCTCCAAAATCACTACAGATGGTGACTGCAGCCATGAAATTAAAAGATGCTTACTCCTTGGAAGGAAAGTTATGACCAACCTAGATAGCATATTCAAAAGCAGAGACATTACTTTGCCAACAAAGGTTTGTCTAGTCAAGGCTATGGTTTTTCCAGTGGTCATGTATGGATGTGAAAGTTGGACTGTGAAGAAGACTGAACGCCGAAGAATTGATGCTTTTGAACTGTGGTGCTGGAGAAGACTCTTGAGAGTCCCTTGGACTGCAAGGAGATCCAATCAATCCCTTCTGAAGGAGATCAGCCCTGGGATTTCTTTGGGAGGAATGATGCTAAAGCTGAAACTCCAGTACTTTGGCCACCTCATGCCAAGAGTTGACTCATTGGAAAAGACTCTGATGCTGGGAGGGATGGGGGGCAGGAGGAGAAGGGGACGACAGAGGATGAGATGGCTGGATGGCATCACTGACTCGATGGAGGTGAGTCTCAGTGAACTCCGGGAGTTGGTGATGGACAGGGAGGCCTGGCGTGCTGCGATTCATGGGGTCGCAAAGAGTCGGACACAACTGAGCGACTGATCTGATCTGATTGTACTTAAAAACACATATTCCCACCTTTTCATGAAAAATGGGAATATATTGTAATGTTGGGCCTGGTGCTTAGAAAAGTTCAATAATATAACCAAGGTGGCATGGAGATTATCCAAAGTAACACAGAAGTGTCTGAACCACAGAAAGAACTCAGGTCTTCTGATTCCAAACCAAAGCTTGTCCACTTCCTCAAGTTGCCTTCTCATGTCCTTGTCCGTCATCCTCTTTGCTACCATTTGCTTGCTTGGCATTTTCTCTGGAACTAGTGTTTCCCATTTACAAGGTGTAATGTGACCAAAGTTTGTTAAGATCATATCTATGGGCTCATAAGCAGGTGAATCATGACAGAGAGTCTGTGCACTGACCAACTATCTTCCCTGTTCACTTTTACTTTTTAGAATACTGATTGCTTTTTTGTAAAGAGAATTCAAGTTCATTTCCAAAAAGAAGGAGGAGGTAGAGGAAGGAGATGGAGATAGCAAAGAACAGGGTAAAAGTAAACAATTACCCTCAGACCTGACGTTAACCCTTGTTATAAAAGAATATTACTTCACACATCTTATGTACAGGTCGAGAAAAAGACTGCTAGTTAGGAATGGGATCATTCCCGATGTGCTATTTTTAGATAACAATATTAAGTCCAATCCTATTTAAATTTGACAAAAGAAAAATAAATTAAACTGAAGGAACAGCTGAACTTTAAATAAATGTTTATCACAAGGAAAATTAGGTTTTTAAAGATACTCCTAAGATTAAAATGAGCATTAAGAGTTTTGCATCATTATGGTTTTGTTTTTTTTTTTTCACTTTCATGCTGCAATTTTTGAGAGCATCTTTGGTGTAGTCCCAGAAGAACTGAGGACATTAGTACAGGAAAAATGCCTCTTATCTCACCTTTCCCCTGCTGAATTTAGTTAATTCATTTTATTTTTTAGTGGTTAAGGTTTTTAGTATTTATATTGTTTTGTAACCATAATTTCCACAGTTGTTTAATCTTAGTTCTGTGTGTAAGTGAATTCAGTGCTCTGCACCAGTCTTTGATCATATCTTCTCCATCCTTGAGTTCTTTAATTCCTCTCTGGCTCATATGTATTTCATCACCAAGTAGCCTCCCTGCCACCGTCGCTCTCTGCCAAGAAGACTGTGTAGTAGCTCTTGAATGTATGTAGTCTTGAGAATGCTGTTCTGTTACCTTGAAAAATAGCCTGGCTTGATATAAAAATTTTCAGGTACACTTTCTTTTTCTCATAATTTAGTAGATATTGCTCCCTTGTCTTTTGACATAGGTCTTTTGCCATGGTTTCTCTATTTATCTCCTTGGAGTCATCATTGGAATTTTTTTTTTTTTTCAAAAAAGGATTTACATGTATTATTTTCCCTGAACTTACTTTCACATTTGAGATGTTAACTTGTTCCCTTTACTGGTGCATTACAATTTATCTTTATAAGCATGTTCCAGTAATTCGTGCATGAATAAGACCAGGGAAGGTTTGAAGCTTGTTTGGCTTATGGAAACAAAACAAAAATCTTACAAATGACTTGTTTTTCTTGCTTATTTTCCTTAAGAATTGTTTATCCTTAAAGTTCAGTTCTCAGTGTTGTTTGTACTACACGGTTTTTTTCCCTTGTAACTTGTGTGTTCCTTTAATATGTAGACTTAATTTTTCCTTCATTTAGGGGAAATTTTTTTCTTTGAGAACTTGAAACATTATGTCTGTATGATTTGTTAGGTTTACTACTTCAGGGACATCTGTTATCTTTAATTTGGACAGTTTCATCTGTCTTCCATTTCTATTATCCTCTTTCTATTTACTTTAGTGTCTTTGAATTATTAACCATAGTCATTAAGAAACAAAACTGAAGCCTATTTATTGCATTAATGATTGAATTTTCAGCAAATGCCTATTATTTCCCCTATGGTTTATATTTACTTAATAGTTCTTCAGTAGTATTATTTTAGCCTTTGATTTGTTTCCTTAACTTCCACCTCCCTTTTAATCTCATTATCTTTTTTTTTATGATCTTGTCATTGAGCTCTTTTCCTCGTTTCTTTGTTGCAACATATTTACATAGCTGCCATACTGTTTCTGAAAATCTTGCTAATGCTTAATATGTGAAGCTATTTCTAGATCTTCCATTTGCTTGAATATAGTTGGGTGAATTCTTCTTTCTTTTTCAATCTGTTTTTCTATCCTAGGTTTTGTGCTCTATCTACTTTTAACTAGCTTGAAGGTGTGAGGGGAAGGAAATGGATTGTTCATCTTAGCTGTGCTCAGGGAAGTTCCATCCCTGGGAAAAACTTCTAGATTTAGAGTCAGACAATCTCATCAGTATTACCAAGCATGGGTAACCAAACCAGCAAGCCCATCAGATGTCACAGGAGTCCCTCACAGTCATGAATAACTGTATGGTGAAGAGGAACTAAAAAGCCTCTTGATGAAAGTGCAAGTGGAGAGTGAAAAAGTTGGCTTAAAGCTCAACATTCAGAAAACGAAGATCATGGCATCCGGTCCCATCACTTCATGGGAAACAGATGGGGAAACAGTGGAAACAGTGTCAGACTTTATTTTTTGGGGCTCCAAAATCACTGCAGATGGTGACTGCAGCCATGAAATTAAAAGACGCTTACTCCTTGGAAGGAAAGTTATGACCAACCTAGATAGCATATTCAAAAGCAGAGACATTACTTTGCCAACAAAGGTTCGTCTAGTCAAGGCTATGGTTTTTCCTGTGGTCATG
>NW_011494744.1:2029725-2039801 GCF_000754665.1 Bison bison bison | reverse complement strand
CAACAAAGGTTCGTCTAGTCAAGGCTATGGTTTTTCCTGTGGTCATGTATGGGTGTGAGAGTTGGACTGTGAAGAAAGCTGAGCACTGAAGAATTGATGCTTTTGAACTGTGGTGTTGGAGAAGATGCTTGAGAGTCCTTTGGACTGCAAGGAGATCCAACCAGTCCCTTCTGAAGGAGATCAGCCCTGGGATTTCTTTGGAAGGAATGATGCTAAAGCTGAAACTCCAGTACTTTGGCCACCTCATGCCAAGAGTTGACTCATTGGAAAAGACTCTGATGCTGGGAGGGATTGGGGGCAGGAGGAGAAGGGGACGACAGAGGATGAGATGGCTGGATAGTATCACCGACTCGATGGACATGAGTTTGAGTGAACTCCGGGAGTTGGTGATGGACAGGGATGCCTGGCATGCTGTGATTTATGGGGTTGCAAAGAGTCGGACACGACTGAGCAACTGAACTGAACTGAAGCAGTACTCTTGCCTGGCAAATCCCATGGCTAGAGGAGCCCAGTAGGGTGCAGTCCGCAGGGTCGCTAGGAGTCGGACATGACTGAGCGACTTCACTTTCACTTTTCACTTTCATGCATTGGAGAAGGAAATGGCAACCCACTCCAGTGTTCTTGCCTGGAGAATCCCAGGGATGGGGGAGCCTGGTGGGCTGCCGTCTCTGGGGTCGCACAAAGTCGGACACGACTGAAGCGACTTAGCAGCAGCAGCAAGCAATACTTTATTGAGCATTTGCTCTGTGCCAGACATTGAAAGAAGAAAAGTGTTTCCTTTATTATGTATTTATGAGCCTATGCCTGTGCCAAGTGCATTACGTATTATTTGCTCAGTACAACATTATGAAATATCTTTACCAGCCCTTCCCACTTTCTTTCTTTGGCTGTACCATGCAGCATATAGGATCTTAGTTCCCCAAACAGGGATCAAACCTGTGGCCCCTGCAGTGGAAATGCAGAGTCTTAACCACTGGACTGCCAGGGAAGTCCCCAGCCCCCATTTTTTGAATGAAGGAACAGAGGCTTATAGAAAAGTTATATAATTTGCCAAAAGTCACAAAGCTAATATGAAAGAGTTGAACTTTGAAACTGTGCCTAAATTATGAATGCTTATTATGAAAGATTTTGTTTTGTTTTGTTTTTTTGAAAAGCTTTTTTTTATCAGGACATTTATGTAATATTGGGGAATACTTGTGGAACTTCACTCCACCATAATTTGCATGTAATGTATTAAAAGCTTAGGATTTTTCTTTTCCAAAAATAATTCTGGCTTATAAATGAAATATGATCTAGACTTGTTTCAAAAATAATCTGGTAAAAACTGGGAGAGGGGATAGATGAAACAAGATTGACCATGGGCCCACAGTTGAACTGGGGACTTGAAGCATGCAGGCTCATTGTACAGAGTTCTACAATGATCACCCAATTAATGACTTTTCATCACAAAAGCTCTTGAAAAGTTGAACCACTTTATGGGCAATGACTCTTTATCTTTTGGTATAATGACTCGTCATTCCAACGTACTCTAAATAAATACACCATGTTGTCGTTTAGTCCTTGAATTGTCGGACTCTTTTGAGACCCCATGGACTTTTAACCCGTCAGGCTCCTCTGTCCATGGGATTTCCCAGGCAAGAATACTGGAGAGGGTTGCCATTTCCTTCTCTGGGGGATGTTCCTGATCCAGAGATCGAGGCTGCATCTCCTGGATTGACAGGTGGATTCTTTACCACTGTACCACCTGGGAAGCCCAGATACACCATGCTGCTGCTGCTGCTGCTGCTAAGTCGCTTCATCGTGTCCGACTCTGTGCGACCCAATAGATGGCAGCCCACCAGGCTCCCCCGTCCCTGGGATTCTCCAGGCAAGAACACTGGAGTGGGTTGCCATTTCCTTCTTCAATGCATGAAAGTGAAAAGTGAAAGTGAAGTCGCTCAGTCGTGTCTGACCCTCAATGACCCCATGGACGGCAGCCCACCAGGCTCCTCCGTCCATGGGATTTTCCAGGCAAGAATACTGGAGTGGGGTGCCATTGCCTTCTCTGCAGATACACCATAAGAAGTGCTTTTTCAACATTATGGTTTTGGGCAAAGACACACTCACCAATTTACTCAATAACATTTTCTCTTCAAAGAACATCATATGAAATAAATTTGAATTGCCTGCCATGTTTGGATAAACCAAAACCAAGTAGAATGTTATTGATTTCCAATGACCTACTATGATATTATGTGACTAAAAGCTATTCACAGGGGTGATATTTAAAATAAATAACAGGCCAGTGGGGAACATCTGTCCCTTTTTTTGAATGGAGGCCTGTTACCAATGGTATTGGACATCTATGAGTAATGATATGAACTTTGGAACTTGGCTATCTCCTACACACCAAGATTACTCTAAGATTAGAAGATTTGGCTGGTTTTGCACTTCATGACCCATCTGTACAGACATATTTGTTATTCAGGGGCTTTGGCTTTCAGATAATGTCATGTGGCAAAATGATTCAGAGTATTTTTCTGGGAGTTGGACAGATTTGAATTTAAATGCTGGCTCCATTACTCACTGTCTGGGTGATGGATCTTCTCTAAATCCCAGTTTCTTCATCTGTAAATAGGAGTGATTATACCTGACCTTGGCTTCCCAGGTGGCACAGTGGTAAAAAATCTGCCCGCTAATGCAGGAGACTCAGGAGACAGGGGTTGGATTCCTGGGTGGGGAAGATCCCCTGGAGCAGGAATTGGCAACCTACTCCAGTGTTCTTGCCTGGGAAATCCCATGGACAGAGGAGCCTGGTGGGCTACAGTCCATGGGGTCGCAAAGTGTCGGACACAACTGAGCACTCCTGGATGCACTGTACTTGTCCTTGAGGATTGTTGGAAAGAGTAAATGAGATCATATCTTTAATGCCATTAGCACAGTGGCAGGCTATTATTATTGTGCTGTTTTTAAAAGATGTGGCAATTCAGAATGACTGAATCTTTGGCTTATGTCCCTTTGACATGACCTGGGCTGAACTGGCATCTGTGTCACTTCAATGTGTCACCACTTCTCTTGAAGTGACTCAAGTTAGCAGGCATCCTTCCCTTTATTTCACAATTTTATGCCTCCTGTGAACCTCAGGGAATGAACAGATTTCAGCACACTTAGGGAAATAGGAAGGTCAAATAGGAAGAAAGTCTAGAACCTAATGAGGTAAGAGATTCATTCAACTGTTCAACAAATATTTATTGAGTGCTCAGTATACACTAAGAATTATTATATATGCTGGGGATAAACTGGAAGAAAAAACAACAAAAATCCCAACCTGGAATGAAGATGATATCGTGTGGGAAGTTGACACTTAGCATCTGGTAGGTGTTATCTCTTGAGTATGCATAGTGGTTAGGACATATATTGTAGGTTTCCTGCTGGTAACTAGTGATCAAGAGTGTGGTTTCTAGGTGTAAAATTTCAAGTTGCACTGATTCATGGGTACAAGAACCACCTCTTTAACTAGTGATATATATTACATTATGCTTTAATAAACTCTCTTGAAAAGCAAGTATGGAATTAAAAAAAAAACCCTAGTTCTAAAGGTAGAAGTCACTGTCCCCATTTTTCATAGGAGGAAACTATAATTCGCTGTAGGTCACCCTATCTGCTCTCAGTGAAGAAGGAAGGAAGACTAAATTAGTCTGAGAGGTCCTTCCATATTCCTTTCTGCATTGTCTTTCTACCTCTTCTTGCTCTTTTTTTCATTTAGGAAGTGATTTCCTCTTACCTGTTTGAAGAAAGGGAAAAGTCCAGCCTTGGGTTATAACTGTCTCAGTATCTCTGGTGAAAATTCATTATTTTTATCTGCCCAGCATCTATTTATTTTTCTGGTCATAGCATCTGCAACAGTTAGAATTGTGTTTGATTACAAGTAATTGGAAATATACCTAACAGTAGCTTAAACAAACAAGGGTTTCTTGTGTCATACAGTAAGTCTGGAGATTGACAGTCAGGGGTAATCCATGGGTTCACTGGAGCTACCAAGGACTCAGGAAATTTCTATTTTTCTGGCTTATCACCCTTAGTGGGTATTTGTATGCATTCTCATATTGCTGTTCTCACAGTCACAAAATGGTTGCTGCCTCCCTGGCATTGCATCCATAATCCAAGAAGAAAGAAGGGTAAAGGGCAAAGGAGCAAAAGAATCATGCCAGCTCTTTTTTCCAGAAAAGCAAATCTTTCCAAAATGCTCCGCCCAGCTTGCTTCTGCTTATTTCTCATTGGTTGGAACTGGATAACATGGCAACTCTTAGACCAATAATAGGGCTAAAGGAATGACATTTTTAATCATAATTAACCCCAGAAGTCAGGATAAGAGCAAGCTCTTCCTAAGATCAAAGGATCTCTGTTCTTTCTGAGTAATTAGAATTCTGTGTGGGCAGTTGGGGAAAATGTAT
This sequence comes from Bison bison bison, assembly GCF_000754665.1. Taxonomy (NCBI): domain Eukaryota; kingdom Metazoa; phylum Chordata; class Mammalia; order Artiodactyla; family Bovidae; genus Bison; species Bison bison. Next base: position 2,035,368 of record NW_011494744.1, on the reverse strand, counting down.
GTTGAGTGACAAGGGAAATCCAGTCTCTCCCATATTCAGCCCATGCAGATTGGTTAGAGCATCCCCATTCACAAGCCATGTGTAGGCAGGATGGACAAGACACCCTTAATTCCTGCAAGAGCTTCCGTTGGACTTATTGAGGAAGTGAAACCTTGCCTGGGAGTCCTGGCTATACGGAAACGTAAGTCTTGATCTACCAGGATCCCCACATGTGTGGGGCTTGCTGAGATGCAATAGTCAGATGGAGAGAGGGCCTGATAGTGTGGGACTCTGGTTCAGCTGGGTCTAAATCTAGAGATTGATTCCTAGACTTTTTAGTTGCTTGAGCTTATGAATTCTCTCTCTGTGCATAGTCCAATTAAAGGTAGATGTGGTTTTTGCTATCAAGAGTCTTAAGGTGGCGCTAGTGGTAAAGAACCCACCGGCCAATGAAGAAGATGTAAGAGATGCGGGTTCAGACCTGGGTTGAGAAGATCCCTTGGAGAAGGAAATGGCAACCTACTCCAGAATCCCATGGACAGAGGAGCCTGAAGGGCTACAGTCCATAGGGTTGCAGAGACACAACTACAGCAACTCAGCACGCATGCACACATATTGACTAAGTCACTTTTCTTAGGAGGATCAGACACCAAATATTGTCATCTTCTCTTTGAAGACAACCTGAGGGAGCCAGTGACAGTCCATTATATGGACAATGTATTAAATGAGCTAACCAACAGTGTGCAGATATAAATACAATGTGTCATTCCCTCAAGTTGCAACTGACGTGTACCAGTTTTTGATAAATATGTAAATTTTAGAGTAATATTTTGTAAGTTCTAAATCTTGCCTGCAATTGTGAAGCTTTCAGTTACTAAGCTCAAATTGCATAGTTTCATTTCCTTTCTTTTTTTGTCAAAGGTTGTATTACTCATATAACCTGGGTTTCAGCTGTACTAGCAAATGATAGATAAGAGAAAATTCCACTGAAAAATGGAAATTAGATTGTATAGATAATAAGGAATATGACAAAGCAGCACTGACTTTTAAGCACAGAATCAGAAAATCAAACCAAGGAGGAAGTGCAGCTTTTAAGACATTTCAGAGTGAATAAGAACTCACTTTCCAGCTCTAACAAGTAAAATGTAGAATGAAAGACAATGTTATCACCAATAGACAATGTTTTTAAGTTAATAAGAAAATAAGGAGACAGACCTTTAAATATATTTGTTCATTTTACAAACTTCTATTATTCTGGAAAAAAAAAAAAAAACCACCACGCTGTAATCAGACAATTAGAATAATCTGAAACAGAAAAAGCTGGCAAACAACAAAGGCAAATGGTGGCTTGTCAAACTAGTCTACTGTGAGAATGTAATGAAAGCTAGCTACACTCTTCAGAAAAAGACACTTATATTCCCCCAATTTTACACAGTTTTAGGGATTCACAGACCTCTTAAAAGCCAATCCATGGACACTTTTGACATAGAGATCCATGGATCTTAGATTAAAACCCTTCTTTCCTTTTAGGTATGTCAATCTTTGTTCCAAAATTATTTTGAGTAAGAAAATGACACCAATTTGTAACATCTGGTCAATAATAATAGCTATCATTTAAAGAAGTTTATAACATGACAAGGCATTGGGCTTAATAGTCAATATATATTCATGTATACATACATACATACATATGTATCATCTCATTGAATTCTTATGATTCTTATAATGACCCGGTAAAGCTGACACCTTAGTTCTCCTGTTTTGCAGACTGAGGAAAGTGAGGCTGACTTAAAGAGGTTAAATAACTTCATAAAGGTCACACCGCAGGGTAGGGATTCAAACCCACGTTTTTCTGATACCAAAACTCACCATCCTCTTCTGCTTGTCATTTCCTGGTCTCCCTGTCCCCAATTTTTTTTTTCCAGTTGGGTACCACATTTTCACTTTTTCAGTGCAATAATAGTTGAAGATTCAGCACCACAAGAAACATTTTACCACATTCCTATTAATGGTACGGCTGAGTCTATTTGCGAACCCCTTCGGTCAGTCTCTCTCAGACTCCACCCCCTCAGAGAAACCTTCCCTCATATAGAACAGCACACCAGCACTTTATCACTGTCTATTCATTTGTTGTTGTTCTTATTCAGTCACTCAGCTGTGTCTGACTCTTTGCAACCCCATGGACCACAGCACACCAGGCTTCCCCGTCCTTCACCATTTCCTATAGCTTGCTCAAACTCATGTCCATTGAGTTGGTGATGCCATCCAACCATCTCATCCTCTGTCGTCCCCTTCTCCCCCCGCCTTCAATCTTTCCCAGCATCAGGGTCATTTCTAATGAGTCAGCTCTTCGAATCAGGTGGCCAAAGTATTGGAGCTTCAGCTTCATCATCAGTCCTTCCAATGAATATTCAGGTTGATTTCTTTAGGATGGACTGGTTGGATCTCCTTGCAGTCTGAGGGACTCTCAAGAGTCTTCTCCAGCACCACAGTTCAAAAGCATCAATTCTTCTGCGCTCAGCCTTCTTTATGGTCCACCTCTCACATCCATACATACCTACTGGAGAAATCACAACTTTGATTATACAGACCTTTGTTGGCAATGTCTCTGCTTTTAAAAATGCTGTCTAGGTTGGTCATAGCTTTTCTTCCAAGGAGCAAGTGGCTTTTAATTTCATGGCTGAAGTCACCATCATTTACCTACCTTATTTTCCTTCATGTGCTCAGTCACTCAGTTGTGTCTGACTCTTTGCTACCCCATGGACTGTAGCCCTCCAGGCTCCTCTATCCATGGGATTATCCTGGCAAGGATACTGGAATAGGTTGCCATTTCCATTGCCAGTTTTCCTTCACAGCACCTCTCATATCCTGATATATTATCCATTTCTATTTATTATATTATTGTTTTCCTCTATGAGAGCAAGGACTTCATTTATTGCTGCATTCCCAGCACCTAGCCCACACAGCCTAGCTCATGGTAAAGAAGTGAAAGTGTTGGTTGCTCAGTCATGTCCCATGGACTGGAGCCTGCCAGGCTCCTCTGTCCATGAGATTCTTCAGGCAAGAATACTAGAGTGGGTTGCCATTGCCTTCTGCAGGGGATCTTCCTGACCTGGGGATCAAAGCTGAGTCTTCTGCACTGCAGGTGGATTCTTTACTGTCTGAACCACCGGGGAAGCCCCAGCTCATGGTAGGCACTCTATAATATAAATTGCTGAAGAAAAGAGAGAATGAAAGTATATTCAGGGAAACAAGAGGAGAAGTACACATCTAGTCTTTGTTTCTGTTTCTCCTGCCTCTTACTTCAACAAGGTCAGAACATTCAGACCAATATTTCTCCGGCTGGGAGAGGAGAAATATTCTCTTCTTCCAAGACAGATTAAAATAAAACTTCTTCCAAGAGAAGTTCTCGGGGAACTTCCTCTCCCCTCTGACCTCTCCACAGCCTTGGTAGTACCTTCTTTCTGTATTGAAGACTCTTCCCCAATAGGCCCTTTGAATACCACCAGACTCAGGACTGACCTCTCAAAGCTCTCCTCCGTTCCTTAACTTTATGAGAATCTTTGCCTTTCCAACCAAGAACAATGTTACTGAACTGCTGTTTCTTGACCTTTTAGAAAACTCAAAGACATGGGGCAAAGTCTCACAGCCTCACTATAATTAGGTTGATTCTGCTCCGCTGCTGCTGCTCTTTATCATCTCTCTTCTTAGCCTGACCAGCGTTTTCTCAGTAAAATCAGTCATGTGCTCTGTTCTCTTGTGGGCTTTGAAAGTTGTTTCTTTTAGTTTTTACCCCCCAGTATTCCTTTGGACATGAAAGTTAAGAATATTGGTCTTAAATTTTTTCCTTTTATAGCATGGTCACCATGTGGATCTTTTTATTTAATTTTTAAAAAGAAGTTTCTATTTTTATTTCTTTAGTTTTGGCTGTGCTGGGTCTTTATTTGGAGAAGGAAATGGCAACCCACTCCAGTGTTCTTGTCTGGAGAATCCCAGGGACGGGGGAGCCTGGTGGGCTGCCGTCTATGGGGTTGCACAGAGTTGGACGCGACTGAATCGACTTAGCAGCAGCAGCAGGGTCTTTATTGGTACTATGCGTGGGCTTTCTCTCGTTGCTCTAGTTGCGGTGAGTGGTGGCTACTCTTTTGTGGTGTTCGCGTTGCAGTGGCTTCTCGTTGTAGAGCAGGCTCTAGAAGGTGAGGACTCAGTAGCTGTGGTGCATGGGCTCAGCTGCTCTGTGGCATGGAAGATCTTCCTGGACCAGGAATGGAACCTGTGTCCCTTGCATTGGCAGGCGGATTCTTAACTGCTGGACCACCAGGGAAGTCCTCGTGGATTTTTTTAAAATCTTCAGTAGGAATTTGAAACCATTTTAGAAGACCAAGTGCTATGACATTTTGTTTATCTAATGTTGTTATTTTTAAAAGAAAATAGATTTTATATTTTAGAGCAGTTTTAGGTTCACAAAAACACTGAGTGGCAAGTATGGAGATCTCTCATACCCTCTGCCCCTACACAAGCATAGCCTCCTCAGCTGCTCGTTTCTTTTTAGTGCTGAATACTATTTCATTATCTGCATGCACCACAGTTTATCCATTCACCTAGTGAAGGTAATCCAGTGGCTTCCATTTTGGCAATTATGAATAAAGCTGCTATAAACATTCATGGGCAGGTTTTTGTGTGGACATAAGTTTTCAGTTCATTTGGGCAAATACCAAAGAGCACAACTGCTTGATCCTACAGTAAGAATATATTTAGTTTTGTTAAGAAACTGCCAAACTGGCTGTACCATTTTGCATTCCCACCAGCAGCGAATGAGGGCTCTTGTTGCTCCATATCCTCAGCAGCATTTAGTGTCACTAGAGTTTTAGATTGTGACCTTTCAAACAGGTTTGTAGTAGCGTCTCATTGTTTTAATTTGCAGCTCCCAAGTGATAAATGATTTTGAGCATATTTTCATGCTGCTGCTGCTAAGTCGCTTCAGTCGTGTCCGACTCTGTGCGACCCCATAGACGGCAGCCCACCAGGCTCCCCCATCCCTGGGATTCTCCAGGCAAGAGCATCTTTTCATAGATATGGTTATTTGCCATATCTTCTGTAGGGAGGTATCCCTAGATCTTTTACTCATTTTATAATCAGGTTCTTTCTTTCTTTGGGTGTGTTGGGTCTTAGTTGTGGCTAAGATTAGCCCATGTGGCTAACATGGGCTCAAATTTGTGGGCAAAGAGTTGTTCATAATATTCATTTATTATCCTTTCAATGCCCATGAGATTTGTAGTGACATCCTTGATTTCTAGATTAACAATTTGTGTCTTTTTTTTTTTTTCTTAGCCTGGCTAATGATTTATGGATTTTATTGATCTTTTTAAAGAACTAGCTTTTGGGTTTATTGAATTTCTCTATTGATTTCCTATTTTCAATTTAATTAATTTCTTCTCTTATTTTCTTTTAGTTAATTTGGATTTAATTTGCTCTTCTTTTTCTAGTTTTGTAAGGTGATATCTTAGATTATAGGAGAAGGCAATGGCACCCCACTCCAGTACTCTTGCCTGGAAAATCCCATCGACGGAGGAGCCTGGTGGGCTGCAGTCCATGGGGTCGCTACGAGTCAGACACGACTGAGTGACTTCACTTTCACTTTTCACTTTCATGCATTGGAGAAGG
>NW_011494744.1:2026127-2029625 GCF_000754665.1 Bison bison bison | reverse complement strand
ATGCATTGGAGAAGGAAATGGCAACCCACTCCAGTGTTCTTGCCTGGAGAGTCCCAGGGACAGAGGAGCCTGGTGGGCTGCCGTCTATGGGGTCGCACAGAGTCAGACATGACTGAAGCGACTTAGCAGCAGCAGCAGCAGCTTAGATTATTGATTTTAGATTTTCTTTTCTAGTATTTTTAATGCTATAAGTTTCCCACTAAGCACTGCTTTCACGGCATCTCACAAATTCTGATAAGTTGTATTTTAATTTTCATTCAGTTCAAAAATTAATTTCTTCTAACTAAGATTTCTCTTTGACCCGTGTGTAGTTTATAATTGTGTTGTTTAAGCTGCAGGTATTTTGGAATTTTCCAGTTATCTTTTTGTTATTTATTTCTAATCTAATTCCTTTCCATTGTGTCTAAGAGCAGACATTGTATGATTTTTCTCCTTTTAAATTAAAAATTAATATTTATTTTTTAAAATAAAGACTTACAACTGCCAAGTCTCAGTTGTGGCACCCAGACCCTTGCCACATACAGGATCTTTAGTTTTGGCATGTGGGATCTAGTTCCCTGACCAGGGATCAAACCTGGGCCCCCTGCATGGAGAGTGTGGAGTCTTAGCCACTGGGTCACCAGGGAAGTCCTTCTTTTAAATTTGTTAAAGTCTGTTTTATGGCCCAGAATGTGGTCTATCTTGGTAAATGTCACAATGGAGCTTGAGAAGAATGTATGTTCTGTTATTGCTGGGTGAAGTTGTCTATAGATGTTGAGTATATCCAGCTGGTTGATGGTATTGTTGAGTTCAGAATGTGCTTATTGGCTTTCTGCCTGCTGGATCTGTCCATTTCTGATAGAGGTGTTCAACTTTCCAACTATCACTGTGGATTCATCCATTTCTCCTTGCAGTTCTGTTAGTTTTTGCGTCTTGTAGATGGATGTTCTATTGTAGATGGAACAATCTATAGATTGTTGTAGATGGATGTTCTATTGTTAGATGCACACACATTAAAGATCGTTATGTTTTCCTGGAGAAGTGACCCTTTTATCATTATGTAATACCTTTCTTTATCTCACGTAACTGTCCTTGCTTTGAAGTCTCTTGTTTAGTCGCTCAGTTGTGTCAACTCTTTTGCGACCTCATGGCCTGTAGCCAGCCAGGCTCTTCTGTCCATGGGATTTTCCAGGCAAGATTACTGGAGTGGACTGCCATTTCCTTCTCTAGAGGATCTTCCTGACCCAGGGATCAAACCCAAGTCTCCTGCATTGCCAGCAGATTCAATTTGAAGTTTGCTCTGTCTGAAATTAATACACCTACTCTTTCTTATGATTAGCATTAGTGTGGTATGTTCTTCCTCCATCCGTTTATTGTGTCTTTAGTGTATTTCTTGTTGACAGCATATAGTTCGGTCTTGTTTTTTCATCTGCACTGACAATCTCTGTCCTTTCATTGGTGTATTTATACCAATGACATTTTAAAGGGATTATTGATATAGTTGGATCACTTTGTTAGTTTTCTAGTCCTTGCTCTTTTCTTTGTTCCTATTTTTGTCTTATACTATCTAATGTTATTTTAAAATTTAAAATACTGTTTTTAGTTACCATTAATGGAACATTTACTAGGTGCTGGTGCTGTGTCAAGAGTTTTGCAATCATTATTTCCCTTAGTTTACTTGACAATCCTATGACATAAGCTGTCACAGCAGCACTTACTATATGCCTGTTAAACTCATCATACACATTATTATATACATTATCTCATTTAATTCTCTCAACAGTCCCATGTCAAAAGTAATATATTATCCCCATTTTACAGATGAGGGACCTGAGATTTAGTGAGGGCATATAAGATATCAACTGTAGTCTTGTCTTCCTAATAGCCCTCCAAAATAACCCCCAGTGTCTCCAGTCTGCCTCTGACAAATGTCTTCCTTTAGTGCATAAGACTGAGCCTTGTCATCTCTTACCTGTCTCAACAAATGAGCATGCATGCACATCCTTTCTGAAGTCACCTTTTCCTAAAGTATAAAGACTTCTATTGCTCCTGTTTAAAAAAAATATTTTTTGATGTTTTGTGTGTCTTTGTAGGTGGTAGTTAGAATGGAAGGCTTGGTACAAAATATATAAACAAGTCTCTTCCTTGATGTTGCCCTCTCTTGTCCACTTCCTCTCCCACTACAGCAGGACTCTGTTAGTTGGTCCACTGTCTCAGTTTAGTAGTAGATGCCCAGGTAGCCAGGTCCTCTCTCTGACCTTGCCTGCACCTCTGTGTTGCTGGAGCCATCTCTGGGAGAACTCAGGACACTTGTTCCTTGCACTTTCATACTTCTTATCCCTGTCTTTTCCTGTTTCAGCTCATGAGAAAGCTTTCTTATTGCCCATCTGCTCTCATTCAATTCTGAGCTGTGTTTGCTGCAGGAAGCCACACACACCTGCAGATCTGCCCTGCAGTCTGCCTTTGACTCTCCAAGCGTGCTCAGCATCCCTGGGAAGCTTATTCAAATGTGCATCCCCTGGTGTCACTCTCATGGATTTTGATTCATAGGAATATGTAGGACAAGGAATCTGTGTTTTATTAAGCCCTTCACTACCCCATATTTAAAGCTCAAGAACTATTCAGTGGTTCAAGAATGTGAGGGTAAAGCATAATGAGAACACACTCTCACTCATGATTGCCCTTGGCTGCTCCTTTGGGATTCTCACCTCTCTCTACCCCAGTTCCAAGGGTCTTTGCATTACTGGCTGCTACCCGCAACCCCCTGACTTGACCATGGAGAAGTATATGCTCCCTTTATGCCAGAGCAGCTATACTGCTTACCTATTTGTTTACTCTAACCATTGGTCTGCTGCTAATAACTACCTCACACCAAAATCTGATCCCACGGATTAAGGAAGAACTCAGTAAAACTCAACGATTATGTTCTTGTCATGTAAACTGGGCAGACCTGAGTTTAGGTCTCAACTCCACCCTTGTGGCTCAGCTGGTAAAGAATCCGCCTGCAATGCGGGAGACCTGGGTTTGATCCCTGGGTTGGGAAGATCCCCTGGAGAAGGGAAAGGCTACCCACTCCAGTATTCTGGCTTGGAGAATTCCTTGGACTGTATGGTCCATGGGGTCACAAAGAGTCGGACATGACTGAGTGACTTTCACTTTCACTTTCCACTCAATAATGTGGCTGTGTGATTTAGGTCAGACAGTGGATCTCTTTGGGCTTCCACCTCCTTATCTGTGAAATGGAATGAAGATATTTGCTTCACCTATGTCAAAGAGTTGATGAATAGGAATATTGGGTTCAGTTCAGTTCAGTTCAGTCGCTCAGTCGTGTCCGACTCTTTGCGACCCCATGAATCACGGCACACCAGGCCTCCCTGTCCATCACCAACTCCCAGAGTTTACCCAGACTCACGTCCATCGAGTCAGTGATGCCATCCAGCCATCTCATCCTCTGTCGTCCCCTTCTCCTCCTGCCCCCAATCCCTCCCAGCATCAGAGTCTTTTCCAATGAGTCAACTC
>NW_011494744.1:2017389-2026027 GCF_000754665.1 Bison bison bison | reverse complement strand
GAGTTTTCTCCAACGATGCACAAATGTATCCTAAAGTTGTGACTTCAGTTGTGTCTGACTCTTTGCAACCCCATGGACTGTAGCCCACCAGGCTCCTCTGTTAATCAAATTTTTCAGGCAAGAATACTGAAGCAGGTTGCTATTTCCCACTCCAGGGGATCTTCATGACCCAGGGATCAATCCTGTGTCTCTTACGTCTCCTGCAGTAGCAGGCAGATTCTTTATCACTGTGCCACCTGAGCAGCCCCCAAACTACACTTGATCTTTGTGCTTTATAATACTGTTGTGCTATAAAGGAAAATATTCAAATTAGTTGGAAAGATCTCTTAGAACACTCTTTCGAGTTGAGAGAAACCCCCTACGAGTCTATAAGTAGCGGGGAGCATGGAGAAGTTTGCCTTCATATGACCTTCATATGAAGTGTTGAAAATGCAGCACTCCAATGAAAGTGACCACCCACCAGGAAACCAAGATCAAAGCTGTTGTCCTTTACATGGAAAAGAAGAAGTGAGCTTGTTCTCTTTGTCTTTCTTCACGTGGGGTTCCTTCCCAGGCCTTGCTACTTACCAGACAGATACTTTCTAAGGTAAAACCATATCCTCACTTGTGAAATAGAAAGGACAGCATAGGGTGAATCACCCAAATTACTTGTTAGTTCGCATCCATTCAGGGAGAGAACTGCTCTTGGGGAGCTGGAAGCCTTCACACCTGCCAGCTGAGGCTTTTGGGGCTGTGCTGGCTGCTTCTGTGAAGGCTCTATTTCTCACACTTGAGCAGCTTAGCATCTGGGCGGCTAGGAAACAGAGAGCTCTGCCTAGCAGGGCTCTGTCAGGCCCAGAATCCTGAGGGTGCCCTCTGGAGGTTTATTCACTTTTGGTGTTGAAGTATCTGGCCAGCTGCTTTGAACAGACTTAAGAGTCATACACAGTTGGAGTTTAGTGCAAGTGGTGGATGCAAACCGGAGCCTATAATTCCAGGCTTCAGCTGTACCAGCAGACTTTGAAGCAGGCCGTTCCCAAGCTGGTGGTGTGCATGGGAAATGCTTTGTAGATATCGCTCACAATAGGGAAATCCTGTCCTGTATAATGTGGTTAGGGCAGAAAGCCTCAGCAAAGGGCCCAGCTCTGAGGTATTTTAAAAGAGAGATTAACACTTATTGTAGAAGTGCTAATCACTGATTGAATTAATCAAGGGCCAAACTATAAGGTGTTAACAAGAAAGATTAGTGACTTTGGGTGTGAATATTCAAAACCAGGGATTGTGAAACCTGGGACAGAGTTTTGCCTGGGTACACAAAAGAAAAAAAAAAAAAACAAATAGAAAGACAAGATAATGAACTAGTACTTTTGCCCAGCGATTTCCTCTTGAACAGGCTGGGGAATCATTGTTAAAAATATTAAATGTCAAGTGCAGGGAACAGTGAGTGGCTTATAATAAGGACTAAGTAAATGTTACTTTTCATTATTTTGTTAAGGTCCCCTATCAACTGAGAGTTAGGGAGAAACTTGTTTATGTTAGAGAGAAGAAAAAAAAAGTCTGGCTCAATTACTTTTTTTAGAAAAAAAAAGATTAATTTGCCTCATGGGAATTGAACAGATCTTGAATGTACAGTTTAAGCTCAACTACTTGTGTATAACTACTCGGGCTTCCCTGGTGGCACTAGCGGTAAAGAACCCGCCTGCCAATGCAGGAGACACAAGAGACACGGGTTCAGTCCCTCGGTCAGGAAGATCCTCTGGAGAAGGAAATGGCAACCCACTCCAGTATTCTTGCCTGGAGAATCCCCCGGACAGAGGAGCCTGAAGGGCGACAGTCCATAGGATTGCAGAGTCAGACATGACTGAGATGACTTAGCATGCAGTCTTAATCATATAATAAAGGATGGGGAAAATACTTCAGTGCTACAATGTGTACTAAAATTACTTTTACCATCCTTCTGGAAAAAAGTGATCTGTAATTTGAGAACCAAGTAACCAAGGAAAATGAACTTGAAAGTGAAATTAGAACATATAAGGAAATGGTGGTTCAAATATGAACAGCTATGTCCAAATCACTAAAGCTGGATAAAGCAGTTAGTTTTCTAGGAAGCCTGTATTTGCAGCCAACACAGTGGGTGGGCAGAGGGGAGGAGAGGGGCGCTTGGAGGAGGTTGCTTGGAGAATGAGGTGTTAATTTTGAAAGAGTATGATGAAAAAGCTTAAACAAATCCAGAAGGAAAAAACCCCGAAAGAGATAATGTATTAAGTGGAGTTAATGTGAAAAAAAAAATCATTTAAGAAATCTGCATGGTGCAATTGATAGTTGAATGAGTGCCTTTTTAGTGCTGAATTGAGGAAGGAGGAGAAGAGCACTCACATTTATTGGGTCTTACAAGGGTCATTGAATAGCTGGGAGGAGAAAGAGGATAATTTGGTTTAGGCCTCCTCCTAAAGATGACTTCACATATAGGCATTGTCAGATGAAGGATCTTAAAAAGGGAGTCCCTTTTAATTCTCACTGTCATCTTACAAGTAGATTCTTTTACAGAATGAGAAACTGAAGTATGACGTTCTGGAGATATCTACTCAGTGTACTTTTTGAATGCAAACTAGTCAAAATGGATTCAAAGTTGCTAAAGTATAGATCTAAGTTTCCTTTGATAGAAAAAAATGTTTCAAATATAAATTTATTCATGTAATTGGCATGTTTAAAATTTTCATCACCTAGACTAGCACCGTCCAATAGAAATGTAACATTAAGCCATATGGTATAATTTAAGTAGTCACATTTTTAAAAGTAAAAGAAACAAGAAAATTAATTTAAATCATATATTTAGCATACGATTTCAACATATAATCAATAGGCAAAATTATTAAGGAGCTATTTTACTTTTTTTTCTGTACTAGGTCTTTGAATCCTGGTGTATATTTTTGGCTTCCCTGGTGGCTCAGATAGTAAAGAATCTGCCTACAGTGCAAGAGACCTGGGTTCAATCCCTGTATTTTTAGACTTATAACCTATTGCGATTGGGACTAACCACATTTCAAGTGCTCATAACCACATGTAACAACTGTACTGGACAACAGAGAGTTAGACTCTGTAAAGTGCAAATACACTGGTTCTAGCCTTTGAAGATAATGACCCAGTAGGCCAGGAGTAGGCGAGGCCCACCAGATGTGAGGGAAGGCCATAATTGAGTTTTTTTCTTTTGCCCCCAGTAACCATATAGATAAAGCAAAAGTCACCTTTGACCTATTTGCCTCTGACTGGTCCTAATCCCCTTTCCAGGATCAACTACCATGAGCAGTGAGGTGCTGCTAGGTCTATTTGTATGATTTTACAAATATGCACACATCCAAAATATACTGTTGACATGTGTGGTTTTTAAAAATGGGTGAAACAGCATACTTTTTCCCAACTGAAAAGTGAAAGTGTTAGTAACTCAGTCATGTCCAACTCTTTGGGACCCCATGGACTGTAGCCCAACCAGGCTCCTCTGTCCATGGAATTCTCCAGGCAAGATTACTGGAATGGGTTGCCATTTCCTTCTCCAGAGGATCTTCCTGACCCAGGGACTGAACCCGAGTCTCCCACACTTTACTGACTGAGCAACCAGGGAAGCTGAAAACGGAAAACCAGGTAAGGGGGCCACCCAGATTAGCTTTTCTCATTTAACAATATGGCTTTGAGAACTTTTCATATCGGTAGACTTATCAACCTCATTTTAAAGTGTTGTATAGTAGTCTATAATGTGTTTAACCATTTCTCCATTAATGAACAGGCTCTAAATTACTATTGTTTTTATTAGAGAAACAATAAATGCAAAGGTCTTTTTTTTTTTTGGCTGCTCCTCTCAGTATGAAAGCAAAAGTCGCTCAGTTGTGTCTGAGTCTTTGCGACCCCATGGAACTCCATGAAATTCATGAACAGTCCATGAAATTCTCCAGGCCAGAATACAGGAGTGGGTAGCTGTTCCCTTCTCCAGGGGATCTTCCCAACCCAGGGATCGAACCCAGGTCTCCTGAACTGCAGGCAGATTCTTTACCAGCTGAGCCTCCAGGGAAGCCCATGGATCTTAGTTCCCCAGCCAGGCATTGAACCTGTGACCCCTGCAGTGGAAACATGGAGTCCTAACCACTGGACCACCAGGGAATTCCTGCAATGGTCACCTTTATGGTGGTGAAGTAGCATCATTTTCAGAGAGGAAGATGGCATGTCTATCAGAAACTGGGAAATCAAATAAGTTGTTCACATTGTATGGCTGAGGGCCACTGCTGATGCCTGTCTTGATTGTTTCCAGCCCTCTCTCAGAGATACACCATCCCATATCCTCCCTCCCTATATGCTCAAAATCAGTCTGACAAACATTTCTTTGCTAGAATAGTTAGGCTTTTTGCTTTGAGGATAGTTAGGCTTTTCAGGGACTTGAAACTGGAGCGGAGGATGAATAGACAGGAAATTATTTCCCTAAAGTTCAAGAGAGACAAAGCCTCCAGCCAGAACAGTGGTGTGATTCCGGTTTGGAAAATTCACTGGGATTCTTTACATCCTCGCTCCAGTCCACCAGGTGTACGAAATTCTCATTTTGCTTCTGACTGCTCTTTGATGTCCTGAGCCAGGCCTGTCTTCTCCTCTCTTTTCTGCTCAAATTCTTTGTCACTTTAATTCCTTCCAAGGTATTTAATTAACGTAATCCTTACACGTTAATGACATTGCCCAACAGTCCTCTATACCTTCATAAGAAGATATATACTTTAAAGGTGTGTTAAATTGATGATTCTGTATTCTCTCCATCCATCTGTCCATTATTCAACAAACTTTTAATGCATATAGACCATGTACCAGGCTCTGGGTTTTAGCCTGGAGATGCAAAAATGAAATAAAGAATTTCACATATTGTGCAGGGGGACAGTAATCTTTGGAGTGATACGGGAGGAGTGTGTTATAAAAGGGAGCCATTTCAAGGTTCTGTCCAACACAGGGTTTAAAGATAGCCCTAAATAAAAACTGAGTAGAGAGGCAAAAGTTCATTTAAAGGTGTTCTAAATGGAGAAGGCAATGGCAACCCACTCCAGTACTCTTGCCTGGAAAATCCCGTGGATGGAGGGGCCTGGTGGGCTGCAGTCCATGGGGGGAGCCTGGTGGGCTGCCATCTATGGGGTTGCACAGAGTTGGACATGACTGAAGTGACTTAGCAGCAAAATGGACCATACACTCATACACCCTACTCGTTGTTCCTGGGATTTTCCCTCTCTCCTTTTTGTCCCCTTTCCTATCCTGGTTTTGGAGGTTCCTTTGCCTGTGCTCTCTCCACAACACGGCTGCCTCTCACCTCAGGCAAGAACAAATTTGGGACATCAGAGACAGACAGTCCAGAGCCCACAGTGTAACACATCATGTGATGAAATATTAAATCTCACTTTTGACATGGATTTCCATGCAAAGCAGATACTGTTTGAGTATGGGATTGGTAATTTCTTCCTCCCCACCAAAGCAGTTAATGAATCATTTGCATAATGTTTAATGATAAATGATGCATTGTAGAATTTTACTAATCTAAAATTTTGTTTTGTCTTAGTTTTTTATTTCTAAAATTGAATTTTGTTATTGTCGATTAAAATTAAATTTTGTTATAAGTATAGTCAATTTACAATGTTGTATTAGTTTCAGTTATATAGCAAAGTGATTCATATAGATTATTACAAAATACTGAGTATAGTTCCCAGCCTAAAATATTTTTATAACAGTTTTCTGCTTCCTCCCCTCCCCAAGTTGACCAGACCAGCCTGGCATTGATCCAGAAAGGATTTTAAATTAGTGAGTCATTAGGCTGTATAAAAAGAGCTTACCCAGTGTAAAGGTACCCTCTTCCATGAAACAAAAAGGCTTCAATGACCACAGCTCATTTAAAGTGAAGATTAAACATTGTAACCAGAACAGTGCCCTAATTCAGCAAATTTTATTTATGTCCAAATGCAGTGCTATTGGCAATGAAGAGCAATTCGAGAAGTCATAACCCAAGACAATTATTGTGAGGGCCTTTAGAGTTCCCTATAAATTTCCCTTGGTGACCTCAGAGCGAATGCTCAACCACAGAGTCAAATATTTGTATTAGGTGTTCCTGTGTTTAACACACTAATTAAAAAGATAAAATTCTTTGATTCCATCTCAAATCATTTTACTTCTAATCTCTTTTCTGGAAAAGCCTGCTGGATAAATGGAACTAAGAGTATGCTTTCTAAAAAGAGGCTTTATCATGTTGTAATAAATCCAAGGACTGGGGACATTAAGGTACCTGAAGTGCTCTTAATGAGTCTATGGTGGGGAACATCCTCCGGGGTTTGTTTCAGGGACCTTTACCTTGAAGGTTATAAATCCTCTGAGAAGTGACTGTAATGGGGGAAAGCTTTACCAGAGGAAACACTGAGTTCAAACACAGCTAAATGCCCGGCCAGAGGGGCAGGTTTAAGGACAGGTGAGGAAGCCATGACACTTTGAGGCATTAACTTGAAACACTTGTCTTTGGAGAGGTCACCTGACTGACTCTGAAATCTACTCAGAAGAGACTAAAATGCCATTTGGAAATCTCTTTCTTGACCCTATAATAATGTATTTCTCTTCCCTTTTTTCCTGTTTATATTTTGGGGAATGAAGGACTGTAGAGAGCTCCTATCCAAAGTATAGTCTGAGGACTACCTACCTGGATCAGAATCATCCCAAGAGAATTATTAAGAATGAGCACTCCTAGGCATCGCCTCATTCCTACTCAATCAGAAATATTCTTGGTGGTAGAGATGGTGGCAGTAATGGTGGGGTGGGAGGTTTGAAAGGCTTGGATTCTGATTGTTTTTTGTTTAAAAATTTAAATATTTATTAATCTATTTAAAAATAAAAACAATAATGCCATTACATGTTAACATATGTATCTCATGAAAAATAAATACATTTCCAAAATAACAGATAATTTAGTAAGAAGAACCCTATGAACAGTATGAAAAGGCAGAAAGATATGACACCAGAAGATGAGCTCCCTGGGTTGGTAAGGGTCCAGGATGCTAATGGGGAAGAGCAGAGATAGCTTCAGAAAGAATGAGGAGGCTGGGCCAAGTGGAAATGATGCTCAGTTGAGGATGTGTCTGGTGGTGAGAGTGAAGTCCAATGTTGTAAAGAACAACATTGCATAGGAACCTGGAATGTTAGGTCCATCAGTTCAGTTTAGCCGCTCAGTCATGTCTGACTCTTTGCAACCCCATGGACTGTAGCACGCTAGGCTTCCCTGTCCATCACCAACTCCCAGAGCTTGCTCAAACTCATGTCCACCAAGTTGGTGATGCCATCCAACCATCTCACCCTCTGTCGTCCCCTTCTCCTCCTGCCTTCAATCTTTCCCAGATCAGGGTCTTTTCCAATGAGTCAGCACTTCGCATTAGGTGGCCAAAGTATTGGAGCTTCAGCTTCAGCATTAGTCCTTCCAATGAATATTCAGGACTGATTTCCTTTAGGATTGACTGGTTTTATCTCCTTACAGTCCAAGGAACTCTCAAGAGTCTTCTCCAACACCACAGTTCAAAAGAATCAATTCTCTGGTTCTCAGTTTTCTTTATGGTCCAGCTCTCACATCCATACATGACTCAAGGTCCATAATCAACGTAAATTCGACATGGTCAAGCAGGATATGGCAAGAGTGAACATTGACATTTTAGGAATTGGTGATCTAAAATGGATGGGAATAGGCCAATTTAATTCAGATGACCATTATATCTACTACTATGGGCAAGAATCCCTTAGAAGAAATGGAGTAGCCCTCATAGTCAACAAGAGTCCAAAATGCAGTACTTGGATGCAATCTCAAAAATAGCAGAATAATCTCAGTTTGTTTCCAAGGAAAACCACTCAACATCACAGTAATCCAAGTTTATGCCCCAACCACGAATGCTGAAGAAGCTGAAGTTGAATGATTCTATGAAGGCCTACAAGACCTTCTAGAACTAACACCAAAAAAAGATGTCCTTTTCATCATATGAGGATTGGAATGCAAAAGAAGGAAGTCAAGATACCTGGAGTAACAGGCAAGTTTGGCTGTGGAGTACAAAATGAATCAGGGCAAAGGCTAACAGAGTTTTGCCAAAAGAAAAAACTGGTCATAGCAAATATTCTCTTCCAACAACCCAAGAGATGACTGTACACATGGACATCCCCAGATGGTCAATATTGAAATCAGATTGATTATATTCTTTGCAGCCAAAGATGGAGAAGCTCTATAGAGTCAGCAAAAACAAGACCGGATGCTGACTGTGGCTCAGATTATCGGTTCTTTATTACAAAATTAAGGCTTAAAAGATAACACCACCCTTATGGCAGAAAGTGAAGAGGAACTCAAAAGCCTCTTAATGAAAGTGAAAGAGGAGAGTGAAAAAGTTGGCTTAAAACTCAACATTTAGAAAACTAAGATCATGGCATCCGGTCCCATCACTTTATGGCAAATAGATGGGGAAACAGTGGAAACAGTGGCTCACTTTATTTTTCTGGGCTCCAACATCACTGCAGATGGTGATTGCAGCCATGAAATTAAAAGGTGCTTGCTCCTTGGAAGGAAAGTTATGACCAACCTAGACTGCATATTAAAAAGCAGAGACATTACTTTGCCAACAAAGATCCA
>NW_011494744.1:1967749-2017289 GCF_000754665.1 Bison bison bison | reverse complement strand
GATGTGAGAGTTGGACTATAAAGAAAGCTGAGTGCAGAAGAATTGATGTTTTTGAACTGTGGTGTTGGAAAAGACTGTTGAGAGTCCCTTGGACTACAAGGAGATCCAACCAGTCCATCCTAAAGGAGATCAGTCCTGGGTGTTCACTGGAGGGCCTGATGTTGAAGCTGAAACTCCAATACTTTGGCCACCTGATGCAGAGAGCTGACTCATCAGGAAAAGCATCAGGAAAAGACCCTGATGCTGGGAGGGATTAGGGGCAGGAGGAGAAGGGGACGACAGAGGATGAGATGGCTGGATGGCATCACCGACACAATGGACACGGGTTTGGGTGGACTCCAGGAGTTGGTGATGGACAGGGAGGCCCGGCGTGCTGCAGTTCATGGGGTTGCAAAGAGTCGGACACGACTGAGTGACTGAGCTGAACTGAACTGAAGGCTTAAAAAAAAAATTCAGGCTTAAATTGAAGAAAGTAGGGAAAACCGCTAGACCATTCAGATTTACCTAAATCAAGTCCCTTATGATTTGATTTGATCCACAGTGGAGGTGACAAATAGATTTAAGGGATTAGATCTGGTAGACAGAGGGCCTGAAAAACTATGGATGGAGGTTCCTTACATTGTACAGGAGGTGGTGACCAAAACCATCACAAAGACAAAGAAATGCAAGAAAGCAAAGTGGTTGTCTAAGGAGGCCTTACAAATAACTGAGAGAAGCAAAAGGCAAAGGAGAAAGGGAAAGATATACCCAACTGAAGGCAGAGTTCCAGATAATAGCAAGGAGAGGTAACAAAACCTTCTTAAATGAACAATGCAAATAAATAGAGGAAAGCAATAGAATGGCAGACTAGAAATCTCTTCAAGAAAATTGAAGATCCTAAGGGAATATTTCATGGAAAGATGGGCACAATAAAGGACAGAAATGACAAGGACCTAAAAAAGCGGAGATTAAGAAGAGGTGGCAAGAATACACAGAAGAACTATACAAAAAAGGTCTTAGTGACCTGGATAACCATGATGGTGTGGTTACTCACCTAGAGCCAGACATCCGGGAGTGTGAAGACAAAGTGGGCCTTAGAAAGCTTTACTACGAACAAAGCTAGTGGAGGTGATAGAATTCCACCTGAGCTCTTTCAAATCCTAAAAGATGATGCTGTTAAAGTGCTGCCCTCAATATGTCAGCAAATTTGGAAAACTCAGCAGTGGCCACAGGACTGGAAAAGGTCTGTTTTCATTCCAATCCCAAAGATAGACAGTGCCAAAGAATGTTCAAACTGCTGTACAATTGTGCTCATTTCACATGCTAGCAAGGTAATGCTCAAAATCCTTCAAGCTAGGCTTCAGCAGTATATGAACTGAGAACTTCCAGATGTACAAGCTGGATTTAGAAAAGACAAAGGAACCAGAGGTCAAATTGCCAACATCCGCTGGATCATAGAAAAAGCAAGGGAGTTCCAGAAAAACATCTACTTCTAATTCATTGACTATGCTGAAGCCTTTGACTGTGTGAATCACAGCAAACTGTGGAAAACTCTTAAAGAGAAAGGAATACCCGATCACCTTACCTAAAACCTGTATGCAGGTCAAGAAGGAACAATTAGAACTGGACATGGTACAATGGATTGGTTCAAAATTGGGAAAGGAGTATATCAAGGCTGTATATTGTCACCCTGCTTATTTAACTTATATGCAGAGTACATTATGCAAAATGTTGGGCTGGATGAATCACAAGCTGTAATCAAGATTGTTGGGAGGATATCAACAATCTCAGATATGCACAAGATGCCACTTTAATAGCAGAAAGTGAAGAGAGACTAAAGAGCCTCTTGATGAGGGTGACAAGAGGAGAGTGAAAAAGCTGGCTCAGCAGTCAAAAACCTAAGATCTTGGCATCCAGTCCCATCACTTCATGGCAAATAGATGAGGGATAAGTGGAAACAGTGACGGATTTTATTTTCTTGGGCTCCAAAATCACTTCAGATGGTGACAGAAACCATGAAATTAAAAGATGCTTGCTCCTTGGGAGAAAAGTTATGATAAACCTAGACAGCATATTAAAAGTCAAGAGACATCATTTTGCCAACAAAGGTCTGTAGAGTCAAAGCTAATTTTTCCAGTAGTCATGTATGGATGCAAGAGTTGGACCATAAAGAAGGCTGAGCACCGAAGATTTGATGCTTTTGAACTGTGGTGCTGGAGAAGATTCTTGAGAGTCCCTTGGGCAGCAAGATCAAAGCAGTCAGTCCTAAAGGGAATCAAGCCTGAATATTCATTGGAAGAACTGATCTGAAGCTGAAGCTCTAATACTTTGACCACCTGATTGGACCCTGATGCTGGGAAAGATTGAGAGCAGGAGGAAAGGAAGATGAGATGGTTGGATGGCATCACCCACTCAATTGACATAAGTTTGAGCAAACTCCAAGAGATAGTGAAGGACACGGAAGCCTTGCGTGCTGTGGTCCATGGGGTTGCAAAGAGTCAGACATGATCTAGTGACTGAACAATAGAGAGTCCCTGGGGACCTAACCACTTCCAGCTGCCTTGGAACCAAGAACATGGCATTTGTGTTACCATCAGTGGAGGACAAGAGACCCTGTTATGCTTTTATTCTGTTGATTCTGCCTTCACCCTTCAGCAGGAACCAGCATGAAGGTAGCTTCCTTTAACCCAGAGGATTACATTAGAATTGAACACTATTGTCAATTTTTTCCTTTAAATGAGTGTTTCATTATTATTCAACATTTATTTTTAACACCTTAGCCTTAAAAATATTTGTATTTTTGAGTTAGTGTATTTTTTCATTCTGATTTATAGTTCTCTTTACTTTTCACTAATTTTACCTACTTTACCTTTGATATGATTTTATGTCTGAGATTTTGGTTCTTAATTTGGTCTCTTCTTTGCTATTTTAACTTACACTCATTTTGTATGTTTATTCTTATAATTTTATTTCCTTTCTTTGCTTATATTTTTAAAAATCTATTGTCTTTTTGTTTTAATGTTACTAATGTTTTCTTATCCACTTTTAAGTTTTATTGTTACTTTAGCTTGTCAATAATTAAGCTTCTTGACTCTTGTGGTATCAGTTTGTTCCATTTTTAAAAATTTAAGTTCACCCTTAAACTTTTTTATTTAACTTTTTCCATATTAACTTGTTTTACTGTAGTAATAAATATGTCATGATTTTCTCCTTTTGATTTTTGGGTTTCTGGTACTATTTCTTATTTTTGTTTTTATTATGCTTGCTTTTTGTTTCCTATTCATAACTTTTGAATTGATTTTTATACACTGTTCTTTGTCTATTTGTTTTAATGGTAAATAACAAGTGTGGCCACAGATGAGGGTACTTGGACTGGATGCTGGGGGGTGTGGAGGGGGAGGAGTCTACAGTTTCTATAACAGATAAAAGGTACTGGAACTGAATGATAAAGATGGAGCATTTTTCTGAAGGATCCATTTTATTCAAAGTTCAGGGATGAAAAAATTCGAGATCCTTGAAGATCTTTGGAGGAAAATTGTTAATACATGCACTGGAAATGTGCTGTCAATTTTAAAAAAATTCACTCTGAGTTTCAAAAATTGATAGATTCAGTATAGCAATATCTCAACTATAAGCCAATGAGAGAAGGAGAAGCCTCCAGATAACATTTTTGTCAATTATGTAAACCCAAAGGTTGCTTCTTTAGCCTCCTTAAATTCCTTCTTTAAAAAGCCCCCTCCTTCATTCAGCCTGCCTTTAACATGCCCTTAAGTTTCCTCCTGATCTGCTAATTCTCTATCCAGCCATCACCTTCGTCCCCTGAAGACCTAGCTTCCCCTGCTGGGCCCAACTCATAGACAAAAGGGGTCACAGAACATTGAACGTTCCTTCTGTTTTGTGTCACACTCAGTGCAGCAAGGGACTGTGTTGTATCCATGTGTTTCTTAAAGGTGCAGCACATGCCTGGTGCACTGTGAGTGGTCAATGAGTGCTCATCGAAGGAATGGGTAGATGGACAGATGCTCAGCACTGAAGGTCACCACTGATCTCCTGACCGCCTGATCTCATTACTGCAAATCTTTCTACAGTGTAACCTTCTCAACTTTCTACCCTCTACCTCTTATCCCTTCCTCGAATGTATTGTCTCCTTTGGCTCTCAAAATTGAATGCAATTCTGATATAACCACAACCCTTCCAAACACTTATTTCTATACCCTATACTACTTCTTATTCCTTTTCCTGGAGATAATTGTGGACATCTCAAGGCTCAGACATGAGACTCATTTCTTTATTTTCTGCCTAGTTCTACCTGAATAATTGTCACAGCTTCAACCCTCACCGTCATGCTGATAACCCCCAAATCTGTAGCCCTGACCTCTCACCTGAGCTCTTACCCCTTATCTTTGTGTGCCTACCACTGGAGACTCCTGCCTGGATTTCTCACTACTAAATATCCCAATCTCCTCAGATTCCTCTCTATGAAGGAAGTGTGTGTGTGTGTGTGTGTGTGTGTGTGTGTAAGTATGGCGTGGTGTGTATTTTACTTGCTCTCGGTACCACTGCAAACAGTAATGATAATAATAGCTACCATATTTTGGTTATCTACTACATGTCAGGCACTTTATATTTGTCAGCTCATCTAACCTTCACCACTACCCTACAAAGTAGAAATTAACTGCATTTTTAGAGGTGAGGAAACTGAGACTCAGAGAATTTTAACAATCTGTCCCAAATCACAAAGCTAGTATGTGGGATTCAAAAATCAAGGTGTTCTAGCTCTAGAACTCATGTTCTTTCTGCTGTTTCACCCAACTAACACATTGAAAATTTATAGCTGGATACGTGTGTACATACCTACATATATATACTATATACATATAGGTTGAAAGGTGGGGGACATCAGTGATCTCTGAGTCTTTGGAGTTTGGCATGGTTAATTGCCTCTGTTGACAATGTTTGCCCTAGGTGGTGATTAAGCATAGACGCTTTGGACTCAGGCAGATTCAGTTCAATCTCAGTGCCATTATTACATGAAGGGGCAGAGTATTTGACCTTTTTGAGCCACAGTTTATTCCTCTGTGAAATGAGGACATTAATACCTACCTCCCAGGAGTATTGGGAAGAATAAATGAAAGAATGTATGTCAAGAACCAACTGAACTACCCATCAACTAATGAACAGGTACATAAAATGTCATAAATCCACCCAATGGAATACTATTTGGCAATAAAAACAATGAACTTCTCATATTCTCTGCAACAGGGATGAACCTTGAAAACATCAGGCTAAGTGAAAGAAGTCAGTCATAAAACACCACATGTAGTATGATCCATATACATGAAATGTCCAGAACAGACAAATCTATAGAAAGAGAATGTAGATTAGTGGTTGCCAAGGGCTGGATTTGGGATGGGAGTGAGGGGTGACAGTATAAGAGAAATGGGGAGTGACCACAAATAGGAACCATCTTTCTTTTGGGGGTGATGTGTATTTTCTAAAATTGATTTTGCTGTTGGTTGCACAACTCTGTGGATACACTAAAAACCATTAAATCATACACTTTAAATTGGTGGGTTATATGCTATGTGAACTTTATCTCAATAAAGATGTTTTAGGGAATTCCCTGACTGTCCAGTTTTTAGGACTTGGCAATTTCACTGTGGTGACGTGGCCTGAGTTCAATTTCTGGGCAGGGAGCTAAGTTCCCACAAACCTAGAGGGATGGCCAAAAAAAAAAAAAAGATGTTTTAAAAAAATGTATGTTACACACTTAGCACATAATTGGTGCTCAGTGAGTTCTCATTGTTCTAACATTCTCCTTGCCTGGTTTGTCTCCAGCAATCAACAGTGAACATTTGTTCCTATTTGCAGTGCCATGGCTTAAGTGCATACCTACCCTCCCCCACTCCTTCTTAAACACTTGGTAGACTTTCGTTGTCTCCTTTTTGAGGTCCTTGAGGATTGGGGGGCAGTCTGCCTGCTGCTCCTTATGCCTGACGTCTGTCTTGGCCTGGGCTGTCCTGTGTATGCTTCTCCTTCACTGTGACTCTCAAAATCACCTTCCTGGGCTACTTTTCAGACCTTTCCCCTCTCCTCCTTATTCAACAAACATGAAGTAGGAAGCGACCCTAAGCAGGGTACCGCTAGGCGCTGTGGATAATGCAAGGCGGTTAAAGACTTGCAAAGAGCTCTTTGATTACGCTTGGGGAAATGGCATATATATATAAAAACACAACTAAGCTGAGGACACAAGTTTGTAGAGTGTCAATTGTGTAATTCTCACGGAGGTGCTATGGGAGTTTAAAGAAGTGAGAGATCATTGGTTAGGGGGCTCTTCAAAAAGCAGTTGGTTTTTGACTGATGGGTGAGCTTCCTACTGGAAGAGAGAATGGGGCGGGTGTGTAAGCAAAGGCATAGATAGAGGTCTCCCTTCTTCCTTCCTTACACATGTATTAAGCATATACTATATATGCTGGCCTCTGGGGTTGTAAAGAAAGAGTGAGTCCTGTCCATGCAGCTTACAGATGTGGGGAAGCTGGACACACAAAGGAATAAAGAAAAATCCATGAATATAGTGGAGCAAGTGAGAGAGGTGTCTGCAGGAGTCTGCAAAGGCAGGGCAGGAGAGCTGACATTTGGGTGTTCAGGGTGAAGAGGTGAGGAAGCAGGGTGCAGTGAAAGCAAAGGCTGGGGCATGACGGCTGGGATCAAAGGCTGGGGCTGTGGCTGTGAAGGTGTGTTGGGGTTTCATCGTAAGGGTTTTGTGTCCTGCGTTAAGTAATTTATGTTTCATTCTGAAGTAATCAAAGGTGGTGGGGGGCGGGGAACACTTTCCACTGCTCCCAGGCAAAACTGTCTAATCACAGTTGTCTTTCTGCTTTCTTCTTGAACTTTACCCTTCTTCCAACACTTCCTGCAGCTGGCCTCCTTCTTGCTTTCATTAAATGCCGAATGTTGTAGAAGTCATCTTTTCTTGAAGTCTTGCATATGGGTCCCCAGGAAGACCCTACTTCTCTTACCCTTTCCCATCTTGCACACATCTTACTGGAGGGCGGGGAGGGAAGCTTGAATAGGAGTTCTCCCCTCGCCCATCAGAGATCAAAATAATGCTGATCCCATGGATTTTTACCCGTGGTCAAACGCAACATGTATATTGCCTGACTTCTCACATTTTAGTTGGATTAAAACACTTTATTTTTAATATTTATTAAACTTTTTTTCTCTGCCTTGGGTCTTAGCTGTGGCATGCAGGATCTTCACTGGGGCACTCAGGCTTCTGTCTAGTTGCGGCAGACTGATTTAGTTGCCCCCTTGCACGTGAGATCTTAAATCAAACCCATGTCCCCTAATTGCAAGGCAGATTCTTAACCACTGGAACACCAGAGAAGTCTCTGATTAAAGCATTTTAAAATGCGGGTCCCAACCTTCCAACACATAAGCCCTTATGATGTTCCCAAACTAAATTAATACACTATCCATGGAATTCTTTTACATACTGGAAGATTTGGGTCATCTTTCTAAAACCATAAATCCACTTGCAGATCACTGAAGGATTAGTAGAAATACATATAACATATTCAAATATACCTAAGTACTTTTAAACATAGCACTATACAGAAAACTTTCTACAATATACAAGTAAGAGGAGATTGTAGTTTCCAAACAAAATAAAAGGGCAAATCTGTTGACTGAATTCATACTCATTTATCATAGGTCCCTGTACTGTATTAGTATCTTTAACTGGCCAGTCAATCATAAAAAAATTAAATCCTCAGTAAATCTTATCAGGACCACAAAAATAATGGGATTTCTGTTTACAAGGTGTCGTTGTGTTCAGAGTCTTTGATAATGACTGCAGACAGTCAATAAACACTGAGACATTTCCATGGTCTGTAGGAGCCTAACTAAACTATCTAATCTTTCAAAAGACAGTCAACACAATGAACTCTAAACCTAATCCCCTCAAATACTGGAGAGACAGTTTAGTGCTTTAAATACTCCTCAACCCCAAACTCCACACTAAAAAGAACCATTAAAGGCTTTTTCTTAAACTCACAGAAGTGGGACATTCTGATTTTAGTTCCATTCTCTGATGGCAAATCTTTACCTTATAATCTAAGTTCAACCTTTTATAGGATCTGGGATTTGTGAAGGGTGGCAAGTGTTGTAAGTATTGTAGGACTCGACTTAAAAGGAGAAAAGGAGTAGCATTTGGTGATTAAACTTTTCCAATGACTTTAAAAAAGTTTCAAGAAAGAAAAACACAATACTTGCTGGTTTTGTTATAATCAAGTAAACTCACATTTACCCAGAACTCCTGTTCCTGGTCCCATATTTGGTCCTGGGGGATTTTTTTAAAAAGAAATTGAAAAAAAAAAAAAAAAAGCTATTGATTAATGATTTCTTTTTTTCTAGGCCTGTATTGCTCAGTAAACAAGGTTTAAGAATTCTAAACTCCCGACAAGAGACTTGTATAAGGGAAGTTGAAGATGCCTAACTATGGAGTCATCAATTTAGATACTAAGAGAAACCTTGGTTTTCAGTGGCTGGCAGGGAAAGAGAAAGGAGAATTTCAGCAGCACTGGTGTAAATGCTCTTTTGATTCCACAATGTTTTTGTGAAGTTAGCCAGTGATATGAAGATGCTTGGGAATACATTTGTCATACGCTGGCTGGAAAAAGTGGGTCCTGGCATCCCACTCGGAAAGAATGAATCTCTTGAGAAGTTTGATTTGGGGCTTTTTTCTCTTTCATTTCTTGCACAGTCCATCGTTCTTCGTTGCTCTTGTTTAAAGAGCCTGGCTGGAGAGGTACTGATGGATCGTTCCCTTCCATACCCGAGGCAAGAGTGGGGCTGGAGCAAGAGCAGGCTTGCTGCTTGTGTAACAGTCTTAATGAGATTCCAAACACATGTGGCTTTTAGCCTTAAAAACTGATGAATGTAAGAGACTGCCTACTCTTACAAGGCAACCAAGGCTAATGCAGTGGTTGATTTTCACTGCTCATCTTAATTAAATTACAAGCAACATCTTAAACAATCATTCCCTTCTCAAATAAATATCACCATCACAGGGCTTCACACTACACTCATGGTTTCCCATTTACTTCATTGTTTCTCATTCTCTTTGCCTGATTCTTTCCGTTTCCTAGATCACTGAATGCTGGAGATCTCTTGATCTCCAGTGTTGATCATTCTGTGTTGAAGTGCCCAGGGATTCTGTCCTAGGATCTCTTCTGTTTTCCATCTACACTTATTGCCTTGATGATCTCATCTAATCTCA
Organism: Bison bison bison; assembly: GCF_000754665.1. Lineage (NCBI taxonomy): Eukaryota > Metazoa > Chordata > Mammalia > Artiodactyla > Bovidae > Bison > Bison bison. The sequence continues at coordinate 2,008,030 of NW_011494744.1, read as the reverse complement.
GGGCTTTAAATACTCCCTATATCTAGGTGGAGCTAGCAGTAAAGAACTGGCCTGCTAATGCAGGAGATGCAGGTTTGATCCCCCGATCGGGAAGATTCCCTGGAGGATGGCATGGCAACCCACTCCAGTATTCTTGCCTGGGAAATCCCAAGGACAGAGGAGCCTGGCAGGCTACAGTCCACAGGGTTGCAAACAGTCAGACACGACTGAAGCAATTTAGCACTCACATATATTGATTAGGCTGCAGTCCATGGGGTTGCTAAGAGTCGGACACGACTGAGCGACTTCACTTTCACTTTTCACTTTCATGCATTGGAGAAGGAAATGGCAACCCACTCTAGTGTTCTTGTCTGGAGAATCCCAGGGACGGGGGAGCCTGGTGGGCTGCCATCTATGGGGTCACATAGAGTCAGACACGACTGAAGTGACTTAGCAGCAGCAGCAGCAGCAGTCTATACTATACTTCCCTGTGCTCCAGGTCATATGCCCAACTTCCAGCTTAACATCTCCACTAGGATGTCTAATAAATATCTGAGCATCTGATCTGCTACTGCCATCAGGAAACTGCTCCTCCCAGACTGTTCCCCTTCTCTGCTGCTGCTGCTGCTAAGTCACTTCAGTCATGTCCGACTCTGTGACCCAACAGACGGCAGCCCACCAGGCTCCCCTGTCCCTGGGATTCTCCAGGCAAGAACACTGAAGTGGGTTGCCATTTCCTTCTCCAATGAATGAAAGTGAAAAGTAAAAGGAAGTCGCTCAGTCGTGTCTGACTCTTCGCGACTCCATGGACTGCAGCCCACCAGGCTCCTCCGTCCATGGGATTTTCCAGGCAACAGTACTGGAGTGGGGTGCCGTTGCCTTCTCCAGTTCCCCTTCTCAGTAAGTGCCAATTCCATTTTCCTAGATGCTTAAATAAAAATAATCCTGGCATCACCCTTGACTCCCTTTTTATCTAATATGTCACATTCTAATCCATTAGCAAATCCCATGTTCTACCTTCAGATGGATTCAAAATCTGACCACTTCTCCCATCTCCCTACTACTTTGCTGGTTCAAACCAGCTTTTAGTTGATCCGGCTGCTTCTATTATATCTAGTAAGTAGCAAAGCAGAGATTCAAACTCAACTGTTCTTTCATTTTGAAGACCTTGATCTTTTTGCCTGGGCTCTACTGTCCCTCTGCCTGGTTGCCTTTGGTGGCTGCTAATGTAGATACTTCCTCTCTCTCCATTCTCATTCTTTCCATTCTAATGGAATCATAACTACCTTCAAAATGGCCCTGTGAGCAAATATCTTTTGTTCTGTCTTTCCCAACCTCATGCAGATAAGTGTACACACCAGCCCTGGACTGTCCTAGTCCTTCTCTGGACTCATTTACACAAGAGAACAAAGGCCACTTGTAGGCTCTTTTTCTGTGACTTGAAACAACATAATTTCTACCAATTCACCCTGTCATAAGTGGCAGCCACATATTTCTTCTGTATCTTTTACAGAACCTAGCACTGTGCTCTTGCCTGGAGAATCCCACGGACGGAGGAGCCTGGTGGGCTGCAGTCGATGGGGTCGCTACGAGTCAGACGACTGAGCGACTTCCCTTTCACTTTTCACTTTCATGCATTGGAGAAGGAAATGGCAACCCACTCCAGTGTTCTTGCCTGGAGAATCCCAGGGACGGGGGAGCCTGGTGGGCTGCCGTCTATGGGGTTGCACAGAGTCGGACACGACTGAAGCGACTTCTCAGCAGCAGCACAGTGCTAAGCACAAAACTGGCCCTCAGTAAATGACAGTGATTGACTGCTTATGATAAAGAAAAATTTCTCCAAGTTTTAACTAACACATTCCTACCACTATCAGTAATGACATGATTAAAGCTTTGGAACTGACTTGTACCTCTGGCACTTCTGAGGGAATTTTTTCTGTGTTGAAATATATATGAAAAGTGAAAGTCACACAGTTGTGTCTGATTCTTTGCGATCTCATGGACTATATAGCCCGCCAGGCTCCTCTGTCCATAGAAATCTCCAGGTAAGAGTACTGGAGTGGGTTGCCATTTCCTTCTCCAGGGAACTATATAGGTTGGTCTTAAAATGAGTGAGAATTTTCTAGGTAAGAATACTGGAGTGGGTTGTCATTTCCTTCTCCAGGGAATCTTCCTGACCCAGGAATTGAACCCAAGTCTTCTGCGTCTCCTGCACTGGCAAGTGGATTCTTTACCACTGAGCCACCTAGGAAGCCTAAGTAATATGACAGACTTATACTATACAGTATAGGGCTTAAATTAATAATATAATTTGCATAAATTACAAGGTATGGCTTATGAGACTGAGTCCATAAGTTTTCCCTAAGTTCCATTACTTTAAGATTCTAAATAAAGATTAAAATATTGTTAGCAATAAATAAATAAAATACTGTTAGCATTCTCAATGCCTTCCTCTGAAACATCATTTCAAGATAAATTTCTGTATAACACAAACTTTGGATCTTTAAAAAGATTATGACATTACAAAATCTACTATAAGAAAAGCAGTACTAATCTTGCATTGTGTTGGAATGTTACTGCTGAGGTGCTGGTTGGTGTTGTTCAGTCGCTAAGTCACGTCTGACTCTTTGTGACCCCATGGACTGCAGCATGCCAGGCTTCTCTGTCCTTCACTATCTCCTGGAGGTTGCTCAAATTCATGTCCTTTGAGTCAGTGATGCTATCTAACCATCTCACCCTCTGCCGCCCTCTGAGACGTTGGTCGGCTTATAAATGCCTTAAAAGAAAACAATTTATAGTCTTGCTCTTTCCTGTTATTGAAAGGTCTTAAACCTCCAAATCACAATCCACCTCCAAGGCCCCTGAGGCCTGAATTCCAGGCCTCATTAAGCAGAGAAATAAACTGTTGAATATTACTCACAAGTGTGCAAAATCGGTTGGGAAGTGGTTTGTTCCGTGCTGAGTCCATCTTAGGATTCAGGCCATGGGCTGGAACAGTATTCATTCTATGGTGAATTCTGATTGGTCATCTCTAAGATAAATTCTGATTGGTGGAAAGAGCATGCTTCTTCAAGTGCTGTCTCTTACCACTGAGTGCTTGTCTCTTACAAGTCTCTGGGCAGGTCTTAGAGTCTACATTTTATTATTATTATTTAATCTACAGATGGAAATAATATCCAAAATAGCTATTCCATAGAGCTGTTGAGATGGTAAAATGAAGGAATATTGTGAAAGGGCCTAGTTCATAGTAGTCACTCAATTAATATTTGTTCATTCATCTTGATAATATATTACATTTTATAAATGCTTTAGAATTTTTGAAATGCTTTCACACACTGTACAGGTTATTGTCAAAATACCAAGCACCGATTAACACTTCCTCTAAGAGCATTTGGATGGCTGTACTTTAATTATTTTAGGATGTGACCAGCTTTTGTGGAGTTGAGTTAGTTGGCTTCATTATTCCCCTGCAACATTTCCTCTGCACTCGTTGATTTCCATGGCTACACGATGATTACTTCCTGAGAAACAAAGGAACACATGTGTTGGGAAGTAAAAAGGAAGCATACAGATCACCTACTGAACCACAGCCCTGCAAAACCTGGTATAAATGGAAACTTTTCTTTTTATCATAGTGTGTTTGAAGTGAAGGAATTCACATTAGTCATTCCCTCGGTTTTTGCTCTACAATAGATGTCCTTGTAAGGGGCCAGATAGCGTCAGGCCATATAAACCAAATATACTCCAAAATGTTTTGCAAGGTAGACTGTTTACAACATTAAAATTTCTGAGTGGTGACCAATTCAGAAAAGTGATAGTAGGTAATGGGAAATTTGAAGACAAAGAATTGAGTGTAGGAGGAAATAGCTCACCACTTTAAAACACAATGATTCCTTTTTACTGCATTCATTGATCGATTATTTTAGCAAACATATGTTGAGGATTCTGGGTATGAGGTCCTGTAATTAAGTGCTCTGAGAACTACAAACATGAATAGGACCAAGGGAAATAAGGCCAGAGATGGTCTTCAAAGAATTTATAGTTTATATTGGACATAAAATCGGTATGTCTCCTGGGTCCAAATTATGTCCCATATGAAGTACAATCCAAGACCTGGGATGGCTTTGAGAAGGGGGCTATTTATGTTGAGTCTTAGAGAATACTTAAAAAAATTTTTCACCACGTAGACAGATGGAAAGGCATTCCAGACAGAAGAATCAGTATATACAAAGGAACTGAGGTTACCAGGCTCAGAGCTAATGGATCATAGATAGGCAAAGATTGGAGAGCAAGAGTAGGTTGAAAATATCTGTTTTGAGAATATCATTGTTATTAGTAGATGGGTGTGTGATGTATGGAGATTGGCTTACAGTGGGAGGAGAGTGCTGTAGACTGAATGTTTGTGTCCCGTCAGAATTCATATGTTGAAACCTAATCCTCAATGTCATGGGTTTTGGGAAGAGAGTAGATCATGAAAGTGGAGCCTGCAAGAATTTGATTAGCATCCTTACAAAAGAGACTCCAGAGGGCTCCCTCTCCCCCTCCACCATATGAGGACATGGTGAGAAGACAGAGAAGACAGCCATAGTGCACCAGGAAGTAACCTCTTACCAGACCAAAGATAGGCTAGCTTTGATCTTGGACTTCTCAGACGTTAAAACTGGGAGAAATGTTTGTTGTGTAAGCCACATAATCTATGGTATGCTGTTATAGCAGCTCAAATAGGCTAAGATAGAGAAGTTTAGTATGCTCAGTTTGGGACATGCTGAATGTCAAATGCCAGTGAGACACGATATTCTGGTGGAGATGTTATGTAGGTTTTTAGAAGTGAAGTTTGTAACTTAGGAGAGATGTGCAATTGAAGACTTCGGTTTTAGGACTTGTCAACATACAAGCAGAAGATGAACTCTTGGAGTCTGGTGTATGAAGAAAATGTAGTTGATGACAGATTCCTGCGAAACAGCTACATTTAAGGGACAGACTGACAAAAAGAAACCTAAGAAGGAGGCTGAGAAGGAGATGCCAGGGATATGTGAAGGAAAACTACAAGAAAATGGCAGCTTTCCCCTTTCTTTTCAGTGAAGTCCTTGTTTAGTGGTCATTAGGGAATGTCAAAGTGGAAAAAGAAACAGTAAAATTGCATTTAATCTAGTCCTTTTTCTTTTGAGATTCTTTCCTGGGATTTGGGGTTCTTTTTCTAATTTTTTTTTTTTTTTTGACTGTTCCATGTGGCTCACAGAATCTTAGTTCCCTGACCAGGGATTGAACCTGGATCTTCACCAGCGGAAGCTCGGAGTCCTAACCACTGGACTGCCCTGATGCTGGGAATTCTCTTTTTTTCTAATCTTGATTCATTTCTTTATCTCTAAAAATAAACTCCAGGAGCCTAAGATAGACCAAATAGGTGATCAACTCTGGGGTTGCCCACAGAATGGAAGGTTCTAAGATTCAGGTAAACGGGATGGTCCTGGGTTGTGAAGCCTCAATGAGCAAGGAAGACAGTATCATATAGTGGTTATGAGCTCTGGAGGTAGACAGTTGTTGTTCAGTCACTAAGTCACGTCAGACTCTTTGCGACCCCATGGACTGCAGCACACCAGGCTTCCCTGTGCTTCACCATCTCCCGGAGTTTGCCCAAACTAATGTCCATTGAGTCAGTGATGCCATTCAACTATCTCATCCTCTATCGCCTCCTTCTCCTCCTGCCCTCAATCTTTCCTAGCATCAGGGTTTTTCCAATGAGTAGCATCAGGTAGCCAAAGTACTGGAGCTTCAGCTTCAGCATCAGTTCTTCCAATGAATATTCAGAGTTGATTTCCTTTAGGATGATTGGTTTGATCTCCTTGTTATCCAAGGGACTCTCAAGAGTCTTCTGCAGCACCACAGTTCAAAAGCATCAATTCTTTAGCACTCAGCCTTCTTTATGGTCCAACTCTCACATCTGTACATTATTACTGGAAAGACCATAGCTTTAACTATATGGACCTTTGTTGGCAAAGTGATAGCTCTGCCTATAATACGCTTTCTAGGTTTTGTCATAGCTTTTCTTCTAAGGAGCAAGTATCTTTTAATTCCATGCCTGCACTCACTGTCTGCAGTGATTTTGGAGCCCAAGAAAATAAAGTCTGTCACTGTTTCCATTTTTCCCTATTTTCCATGAAGTGATGGGACCAGATGCCATGATCTTAGTTTTTGGAATGTTAAGTTTTAAACCAGCTTTTTCACTCTCCCCTTTCACCTTCATCAAAAGACTCTTTAGTTCCTCTTTGCTTTCTGCCATTAGAGTGGTATCATGTGCACATCTGAGGTTGTTGATATTTCTCCCAGCAATCTTGATTCCAGCTTAATCCAGCTCGGCATTTCATGTGATATACTCTGCCTATAAGTTAAACAACCAGGGTTACAATATACAGCCTTGACGAAGTCCTTTCCCAATTTTGAACCAGTTCATTGTTCCATGTCTAGCTCTAACTGTTGCTTCTTGACCTGATAGAGATTTCTTAGGAAGATAAGGTGGTCTGATAGTCCCATCTCTTTAAGAGTTTTTTAACGGTTTGTTGTGATTCACACAATGAAGCAGAAGTAGATGTTTTTCTTGAATTCCCTTGCTTTTTCTATGATCCAGTGTATGTTGGCAATTTGATCTCTGGTTTCTCTGCCTATTCTAAATCCAAACTTGTCCATCTGGAAGTTCTTGGTTGATGTACTTCTGAAGCCTAGCTTGAAGGATTTTGAGCATTACCTTGCTAGCATGTAAAAGGAATACAATTGTATGGTAGTTTGAACATTCTTTGGCATTGCCCTTCTTTGGGATTTGAATGAAAACCGACCTTTTCCAGTCCTGTGGCCACTGCTGAGTTTTCCAAATTTGCTGACATATTGAGGGCATCACTTTAACAGCATCATTTTTCAGGATTTGAAATAACTCAGCTGGAATTCCATCACCTCCACTAGCTTTATTCATAGTGATGCTTCTTACAGCCCACTTGACTTCATAATCCAGGATGTCTGGCTCTAGTTGAGTGTCTAGGAGTGCCTAGGATCTGCATTCAAAGCCTGACACTGAGACCCCAAGGGAAATTCTCCCAGCAGATGTACATGCCATCCTGGGTGTGGACTGGGGTATCTCACTCCCAGACCCCTACTCTCAGTCTGGTTGTAATAAAGGAGAAATTTCTCCACTCCTTGTGGAGTTCTCAGGGGGTTAGTATAGAGTAGGTTCTTAAATATATAGTTTTCTTTTTAATAATCAGTAAATTAACAGAGAGCTTTTCAAGTGGCTCAGCAGTAAAAAATTCACCTTCAGTGCAGGAGACACAGGAGATGCAGCTTTGGTCTCTGGGTCAGGAAGATCCCCTGGAGGAGGAAATGGCAACCCACTCCAGTATTCTTGATAGGGAAAATCCCATGGACAGAGGAGCCTGGTGGGCTACAGTCCGTGTGTGAGTGTTAAGTTGCTTCAGTCATGTCCAACTCTTTGCAATCTTATAGACCACAGCCCACCAGGCTCCTCTGTCCATGGGATTCTCCAGGCAAGAATCCTGGAATGGGTTTCCATGTCCTCCTCCAGGGGATCTTCCTGACCCAAGGATCCAACCCACGTCTCTTATGTCTCCTGCATTGTCAGGTGGGTTCTTTACCACTAGCGCCACTTGGGAAGCCTAGACTATAGTCCATAGGGTCTTAAAGAGTTGGGCACGACTGAGCAACTGAGCAAACTAACAGAACATAAAGATCAATACACAAGAAATAACTTTATTTAGGTATATGAGTATTGTGGGCTTCCCAAGGGGTGCTATTGGTAAAGAAACCATCTGCCAATGCAGGAGTTGTAAGATGCAGGTTTGATCCCTGGGTCGGGAAGATCCCCTGGAGTGGGGCATGGCAACCCACTCCAATATTCTTGCCTGGAGAATCCCATGGACAGAGAAGCCTGGCGGCCTACAGTCCATAGGGTTGTAAAAAGTCAGACACAACTCTAAGTCACATGAAATGACTTAGCAGGTGAGAGTATTGTAGTCTGCTAACATCTTTATGGGTCACTGATATTTTCAAAACTCTGACCATTGAGCATCAGAGAAAATCTACCCCTGTCCATTATAAAGGAAATAGGAGAACAATACTACTCACTATAGCAAAATTATAAAACAGTTGACTTAAAAATACAAATGATCTTCAATGGTTTATAATATGGTTCCTCATTAAGCAATGGCATAATACTAACGCTTCCACAATGCTTTTTAAATTTTTTTACTTTCCTAACACTGTACTGAAGAACTTATTTGCATTATTTAGTTTAATTTTTCCAGCAAATCTATGAAATAAGGGCTTGTCTATTATGTATATAAGGAAACTCAAGACACAGAAAGTTCCCAAGGTCACATAGTTAATAATTAGCAGAGGTAGGATTTGAACCCAGGAAATCCAGATCTGGAGTCTGGGCGAGCAACTGTTACGCTACACAGAAACCTGCTTTGATTCTGCTACTGGACCGCTTTGCATATCACCTAGTATGGAAGGAAATCTGCACTGCACGTGTGAAGGGAGGAGGCTTTCTCAGCAGAGCTTCTGTGGGGGCAGGTTGTGGGAGATATATTTGTGTTAAGTCAGGGCCACAAGCATGATAATTTTTTATACTAACAAATCATAATCATACAATGATCTTATTTTTCAATTTACTGTCCCCTTGGTGGGCAGATGACCTCAGCCCTTTGTCACAGACTGAGAGAGTCTCAGTGCTGGCGCACAGGACCACCAAATATGTCTACCTGGGAGTCTCCAGGGAACTCACTGACCCTGTCTGTCTTCTCTGGTTTTACTGGAGTTTTCTGAGGGGACTTTGTATGAATGGCCCAATCTTTTAGGTGGCTTCCAGGAGCCCACCCTGATTGTCCCTTATCTGAGGAGGGTAACCGAGAGAACTCTCAGAGCCTTCAAACCTTTCATGGCCACTGCCTTGAAAGGAATTTGAATCCAAAATGATTATTTGGAATCACTCTAAGGAATGAGCCCAGTATATACTATAGCACATACGCTTTAAAAAAACAAAAAAGATTCAGAATAAAATATTTCCTGATATTATATGAATGAGGATGTTTTATAACTCTTATTTAAATATATTTAATATCACTTACAGAAGAAAAGAATTCCAAACATATAAAAATAAATCAGATTAAGCTTTGTCTTTTGATTCATTTTTTTTTTTTTTTGGCTGAACAGGAAAATACTTATTAACAAAAGTTTTGAGAACAATAAAGTCACTGCAGGTTATTAATATGAAAATATTGTCAATTGTTCCTCTTGTAGAACTCTTTCTGGACAGCCCACTTCCTGAAAAATGACTCAGCAAAAGCTGCCAAGAAGTGTTGTTCATATTTAATACAATTGTTCAGGCCAGCACCTATTTCTTATCTATGAAGTCTCCTTGTGATTGATGATTCATGTTTCTTTTCAATTATGGGCTTTGAATGCAGACTATTTCTTAATGTAAACAAATGGCTTCAGTATTTAAAGCAAAACATTTCCGCTTGCTCAGTACTATTTCCTATTTTATGCCTCAAACCGTATTTTTGAGGGAATTGTTTGGTTTCAAAAGAGGGAAAAGAGATGATTGTTTAGAAGAATGTGTGCAAGAAGGGTGTACTTGCCACGGGCTGCCTGCCAGACGTGCGTGGACTCAGATGGGGCACACGGTGACCTATCCTCTCACATCACAGCCCAAAAAAGTTGTGTCCTGAAATCTGACAGTCAAGATCCAGGTTTTTCTGAGGGAGAAAGGGGCTAACTTTGGCAGCTTGATAACCGACCTTGCCGAATGTCTTCTTAGTTCTGCTGAAGAGGTGTGAACTAGGAGAACGGAGGATAAACGACAGATAGAACAGTTTTCAGAAACACCAGGAAAAACAGAGCAAGATATTTAGTGATTTCTGATGACATTTAACAATTGCCAATGTAAAAACTAAAATTAAAGCCTAGAAAAGCCTGAGCCGGTTTCAGCGAAATCTGTGCCAAAATTTGACCACTAGGTAGCGCCATAATTCAGCTCTGTGACAATGGGACTGCTGATGTTGATTCTCTATTAGCCCGGATGAAAATGTTTAAGATTTACTCTGGAAAAGATCAACAAGGGTGCCCTAAAATTTTGCAATCAGAACACCCTCACATAACAAACATAAGAGGTATAAGGTTCAAGTATTTACTTGGGGAAGCTATTTCTACCATTGCAAGTATGTTTACTGAGAACTCAGAAAAATGATTTTAGCTTTCCCTTTTCTTAATGAAATCCTGGATTTGCATAAAGAAAAGGAAAAGGAATAATCGCAGTTAGTTACAACAATTAATCCAGAATTTCCTTGTCATATTGAAAAAGTCCATTTAATTAATATAAACACTACTCATGTTTATATTCGTCATTCCCACTGAAGTCTTCCATTCATACCGGACCATCATACACCTTGCTAGATGCTCGGAATATAAAGAACCATAAAGCACATTCCTTGCTTTTGTGTAGCTTATAGTCCAATAAGGTTGATAAGTGTTTAACAGAAAAATATATTCAAAAGGCTTATGGGAGATAGTAGCCAATCATTCTATACAACCAGGTGGCATTTGAACAAGGCCTTGAAAGAGTACTGACAGTAACAGCTGACACTGATATTCATGTGCCAAACACTCTCCAGAGTGCTCTCCCTAATAAAGGCCCAAAAGTCTGTGCTCAAAAAGTCAACATGCTCAAAAGGTCGTTGTAATCTTTACAATGACCGTATAAGGTCAGTGATACTGTTATTATTTCCATGTTCCATACAAGAAAGGGAGGGTATTCTAGATAAAGGAAGCAGCATGTATAAATAAAGGTTCTGAAGTGTACAGAACCAGGGCGTGTTCCAGGGATTAGAAGTTCAGATAATAGTAATGATACGATATTCATGGAAACACCATCTCTTCTATGAGTTTATAAACAGAAAAATATGAGTTATATCAGAAATTTAGAAAATATTAAAAAAATTTTTTTTAATTACTCAGAAATGTTATTCTTGGGAATTCCCTGGAGGGCCTGTGGTTAGGACTCCATGTTCTCATTGCTGAGGGTTGCGATTCAATCCCTGCTTGGGGAACTAAGATCCTGTAAGCTGTGCAGCACAGCCAGTATAAAAACTATCCTTTAAAGAACAGTAGCCACTACAGTTTATTGAGAAAACACAGATTCATTAAAGGACCAAAATCCCTTTTGTAATGAAATTTTACATCCAGAATTTTGAAGATGATAGGAAAAAATATATAGAATGGCTTTCTGGAAACACTATTTTGGATGGCATAGATTTTTCCTTAAAAAACTAACTTTCAAATAACAAAACATGTTCCTCAGAGTCTCCTGAAAATAATAGTGCTGAAGTGTTTTTTTTTTTTTTTTCTTTTTGAAGATTTAAAATTAAACCAGTGTTTTGCTGGGCAGAGAAGATACCAGGTAGGGGAAGGGAGGAACAGATAAACACAAGTCACTGTTGTGGAGTTTAGATGCTCACATGTTGAGTTTTATGGGGGAGGAAGTGGAAATTCTTGTGCTCAGGTCTTATGCCTAGGCAGTGTCCCTGTGTTTCAAGTTCCACTGTCAGACGTGTATGGTAAGGCAGCAAGTCAGATGTGAAAGGTCAGTTATGTAGGTATTATGACAAAGAGCTGCTGCAACTTGTGGCCTCACCCCAACCCTAAAAGCTAGCGTATCCACTCACCACACCAGATGACTTTATATAGTACCTGCAAAAGCTAAAGGTCATCCTGGGTAACCATTCAGGCGTTCCCACCCATCCAGGCTGCTCTAGATTTTCTTGTGTTTTTGCTCATCTTATAGATCCCTAACTCAATCCTGACCTCTGGCTCCACTGGGATCGGAAATCCTCATTCTGCCTTTCTGAAATCTTGGGCCGTGTCATTCCCTAGTATTTTAAAATCCTGTTAGCACTTTCAGTTGTGGCCCAATAGACTCTCAAGTCCTAGTTAGCACATCAGCTTCCTAGATATTTGTTGTATTTATATAATACAACTGTGGATTCTGCAAATGTCAATTTTTCTTTTTTCTTACCAATCTTTATATCTTTTATTTCTTTATCTTGCCTTATCACTAGGACTTCCAGGTCAGTTTCAAATAGAGCTAACGATTGTTGTTTCCCTGAACTGAGGAGTCCAATGTTTAACATTTTGTCACCAAGTAAGATGTTAACGAGGTTTGTTTGTATTGTTGCTGTTTTCAGTCACTCAGTCGTGTACCCCATGGACTTCAGCATGCCAGACTTCCCTGTCCTTCACCATCTCCTGGAGCTTGCTCAAACTCATGTCCGTTGAGTCAGTGATGCCATCCAACCATCTCATCTTCTATCATCCCCTTCTCTTCCTGCCTTCCATCTTTCCCAGCATCAGGAACTTTTCCAGTGAGTTGGCTCTTCCCATCATGTGGTCAAAGTATTGGAGCTTTAGCCTCAGCATCAGTCCCTCCAATGATATTCAGGGTTGATTTCCTCTAGGATTGACTGGTTTGATCTCCTTGCAATCCAAGAGACTTGTTTGTTTTATTTAATTTTTGGCTGTGCTGGGTCTTCGCTGCTGCTCCAGCTTTTCTCTAGTTGCTGCAAACTGGGGCTATTCTCTAGTTTCAGTGTTTGGACTTCTCTTGCTGCAGAGCACAGGCTCCAGGTGCATGGGCTTCACTAGTTGTGGCTTCTAGGCTCTAGAGCAGAGGCTCAGTGGCACATGGGCTGAGTTGCTCCACCACATGTGGGATCTTCTCAGACCAGGGATGGAATCTGTGTCCCTTGCATTGGTAGGCAGATTCTTATCCACTGCACCACCAGGGAAGTCTAGTCAGTGTTGGTTCTTTTTTTTTAGATAGACTCCTTTTATTATATTATGAAATTCTCTTCTATTCCTAGGTAGCCAAGTCTTTTTTTTTCCTGGACCCATCAAAACATACAGAGGTGTAAGAATTACCTATAAAAGTGAGGAAACTACCTCTTCAGGAAAGAATGGAGTAGGAGTGAAAGGGTGGAACTCAGATTTCAGCTCTGAAGAGAACTGAGAACCATTTCTCTTGGTGAGAATTGTCAGGCTAGTCCACCTCTTTTGGGTACCTTCTACCTTTCAGCCACCCCTGCCTTGCCCCCAGGCTACCAGGTAATTCCGAGAGACTGCAAATTGCACCTGTGCCAGTGACACCCATGAGCATAATGTTTCCCATTGGTGGTTCCAATGCAGTGTTAGGAGGTGGGATTCCAGTTTTGGTGAGGGATGGATGCAAAAAACTGACCGAGATTTTTTTTTTTTTAGTAATAAAGTTACTTTTTAAAGAAGAGTCAGTTTCTAATTCTAGAGGGTTCCTAGCAAATTAATAAAACAAAGACTCAGTCACAGAGAAGAAAAAAAAATACTTACAAAGGGGCCCAGGATCAGGGCATAGCCTGGTGGTGTGTCCCCAAGATCCAGTTGGAGCTAAATTTCCCAACCTCAGCACTACTGGCATTTGGGGCTAGATAATTCTTTGTTGTGGGGGACTGTACTGTGCATTTAGCAGAAACTCTAGCCTCTGCTCACTGGATTCCAACCCACCTTCAGCTTGAGACAGTCAAAAATGTCTCCAGGCATTACCCTACGTTTGGGAGAAGACAGGATCACCCAGTGAGAGTCACTGGCCTAGAGCTACGTACTTGTCTCCCGTCAGTGGTCAGACTTGACTCCAGAGAGTAGTAGAAGAGTCTGACCTGCAGCTGGGAGGTGGGGCTAAAGGTTGAGACTGGGAACATTCCAGTCATACTCCCCATTCTCTTTCATGGGTATCTTGGAATATGGCTGTTTAAAATTTTTCCATTACCTCCCTTTCTTTTCCTTATTTGGTGAATTTGTTGTCAGCGCTATGGGATAGGGGAGGTTGTTTTCCTGACTGTTTCTCTTGGGAGGAGATTCTCTTCTGTTCATTCAATCTGTGCTGACTTCCGGCAGGAAATGGCACTCAAGGAAAGTTTTGAATAAAAGGAAGATGCTGGTTTAGTCAGTGGAAACAGGAAGTTGTAGCCTGCCTCTTACAAGGCTTAGAAGAAAGTAAGCGGCAGAGAAAAAATTCACTTAACCGAAGTGGGAGGAGCAGAAGAGAGCCGGGTGGGAGTCGAGGAGGTATGGGGAGAGTTGAGGGGCGGATGGAGGCAACCAGGAAGACACTGAGTCTCCTGGTGGGGTTGGCTATACAGGAAGAGAATAACAGCCCCATGCAGTAGGAACAGGGTCGGGCAGTAACTATGAGTCAAAGCTATTGTGGTTTGTTAATTATACTACTTTACAGTGTAACACTGTTCTAAAAATACTCTATTTAAATTAACACAATTTTATCACTATTTGTATTAAAAGCATATGCCTACATTACCGAATCCCCTTGAGTAAACAAAGAGAAAAGGAGAAAGCAAATGTAGCAAAATGTTAACAATGGATGAATCAGATGAAGGTTATCTGATATTCTTCTTGTAATTCTTCTGTAAGGTTGAAAATTTTAAAAATAAAAATTTGCATTATATGGGGATAAAAGTCAATTTTTTAACTATGTTATATTTAAGGCTGGGTAGACAGAGGATCCTGGCAGGCTGCAGTCCAGGGGGTCGCTAAGAGTTGGACATGACTGAGCGACTTCATTTTCACTTTTCACTTTCCTGCATTGGAGGAGGAAATGGCAACCCACTCCGGTGTTCTTGCCTGGAGAATCCCAGGGACCGGGGAGCCTGGTGGGCTGCCGTCTATGGGATCGCACAGAGTCGGACACGACTGAAGTGACTTAGCAGCAGTAGCAGCAGGTCATCACGGGTATATGTTCATGAGTATGTGATGTGGCCTCACCCATGTATTTGTTCTCTACAATATAGTAAAGTGATGACCAATACTGTCTCATGACCAGAATGATTTCCCATCATGAATTTATGTGTTCTCACAGTCTGATCAATTCTATCTGGAAGTCTCAGCTTTTTGCATCATTTGGACCAAACACATCCTCATAAGGCAGAACTACCTCTTAGCCTGTAGTTTTGCTGTCCATCTTTCATTCATTCAGTGAGCGTTTCTTGAGCACTTACAGGGCAATGCATTAAGTATTAAGAGAAATACAAATATAAATCAAATAGACATTCTGTTTTTAGATAATCTGATAATTTGGTATAAATTTAAAGTGAAAAGTGAAAGTGAAGTCGCTCAGTCGTGTCCGACTCTTTGCAACCCCATGGACTGTAGCTTACCAGGCTCCTCCATCCATGGGATTCTCCAGGCAAGAGTACTGGAGTGGGTTGCCATTTCCTTCTCCAGGGGATCTTCCCAACCCAGGGATTGAACCCGGGTTTCCTGCATTGTAGGCAGATGCTTTACCATCTGAGCCACCAGGGAAGTCCATAAATTTAAAACCTTGCACATAAATGATTTTTTGATTTTTTTTTCTAAGAAGCTCTGTTCCTTTTCTTTTTTTTAATATAAATTTATTTATTTTAATTGGATGCTAATTACTTTACAATATTGTACTGGTTTTGCCATACATCAACATGAATCCGCTATGGGTGTACATGTGTTCCCCATCCTGAACCCCCCTCCCACCTCCCTTCCCGTACCATCCCTCTGGGTCATCCCAGTGCACCAGCCCCAAGCATCCTGTATCCTGCATTGAACCTGGACTGGCAATTCGTTTCATATATGATATTATACATGTTTCAATGCCATTCTCCCCATATAAATGATTTTAACACAGACAGAAAGTTACTGTTTTGTGTCAGGTCTTGAAGGAGGCCATGATTACTTCCTCTTGGAGGAAATGGTGTATGGCATATTCCTGGTGCATTTCTTCTACTCTGCCAAGGAGGAAAACTAGGGTTTAAGAATTGAGCCTGTTGGTGGGATTGATGTGAAGAATGCTGCACTGGTTTGCTATTGCTTCATATAATCCATCACTTAGTGGCTGCAAAGAACCATCATTCGTTGTTCTTCCTGTGTCTGTAGGGATGTGGGGCACGGCTGATCTGGCCCAGGCTGGGGTGAGCAGCTCTGTATCAGATGCTGCAGCTGGATGGGAAAATGTGCTTCTCTCTGCAGTTGTGTGGATCCATGGGGATGGCTCTGCTTCATGTACCTCTCCTCCTCCTTGGACCAGCAAGCCAGCCAGGACATGTTTTTCTCAGGCAATGGCAGAGGTGTAAGAGGGCAAAGAGAAACATGTTTGCAAAGCCTAGGCTTAGAGCTCAAGTACTGCTACTTCGGCTCATATATCATCGGCCAGCAGGAGTTGCAGGGCTAGGCCCAAAGTCTTGGAGCATTAAGGGACACTTGGTGAGGCACTGGCAAGGGTATGGATGTAGGGAGAAGTGAAAAACTGATGCAATTGATAACATGTGCTTTGTGATTACATGAACAGTACATTCTGAGGAGAAAGAATTTCAATTTCTTTTCACATCGGATAAAAACTTAAAAAAAATAGACTCATATGGAAGAATGTCACGACTCATCCCTTTATTTATTTTGGCTGCATGGCATGTGGAATGCAGGATCTTGGTTTCCTGACCAGGGAGTGAACCCATGCCGCCTGCAGTGGAAGCGTGGACTCAACCACTGAACCACTAGAGAAGTACCTGTTCATTCTTTTAAATATGCAGTCTGTGGCACTGGACAAGAAATCATGAGGTTAAACTCAGAACTGAAGATGATCTGGCACAGAGTGTAATGGGAAATTTGTACCTATTTACTTTTTTAGGCCTACCTGGGGCTATCTGTTGTCCACATTTTCCCTTGATATTCTAGGCCTCTACTTCTTGCATGCATTCTTCCTCTCAGCAGCAACCAGCCCTCTTCAACCTCCTGGCATCTTCATGCTTTTGCCCTTCCCATCAAAAGGATGTAGCAAACTCACTCACAGTCAGGCCTAAGGAACTGATAAGGATAAAATACAACCACTTCCAGGAGCATTTGTAGTAGAACAGGAGACAAAAAACAAAGGAAATGGATCCATCACGGTCGAACTTCACCCAGCAGTGAAGAGTGTGGAGCAATGAAAGAGATGGGGGACCAAAGGGCTTGCCCAGTGACCTCAAAATCATATCTGAGAGGACTGTTTTTCTTGTTGTTGTTGTTGTTATTTTTTTGAGTTCGTGGGAACAAGGGTAGAGTTGCAGGAATAACTGAGAGTATAACTTTAATCACATACTTAGCATAAACAACATTAAAATATGTGCCCCAACAAGTCAATTGTCTTTCATAACTTTTTATAGTGTAATTGTTCTAATTCCTATCAAAGTTTGCGGTTACTGTATTTGAGAAACAAGTAAATAAATACAGCAGGCATCAGGCAGGAACTTTCTGAACTGTGTCAAGGTTAATAATAAGTAAAATGTTATAAGTAGAGACAAGACAGCAACAGCTGTGCAACATTCTTGGAAGCAAGGATTTCGATAGCATGAAGTCAGACAGTGAGCTCAGTTTTTGCTGCTACTCTGGCTGGACAGAGAGACCCTGTCGTAATTATAATACAACTACATTTCTCTTATAAAGTACTGTCTTACATTAAAAAAATATGATGTCTGCAGCTGGAAAATCAGGAGCAATGTTGGAAGAAGACCCAGATCAAACCTATGAGAATGTGCTGGCTGAGATTCAGTCTTTTGAGCTGCCCATTGAAGCTACTTTAAGGTAGGGCTCCTTTATATTTTGCTATTTCTTCTTTGGTGGTGATAAAGTAGTCTTATTCATGTCTTTTTATACTTTTCTCTATAACAATAAAAAATAATTTTTGAGAAATGATTGCAATTCTATATACACCTAATCTCGAAGTTTTATCCTTAGAGAAATGACGGTGAATAAATTATCCACATTGTTTGTATTATATTTGTTTCATGATTCATCACCACAAGGTTAAAAAATAGAAATGACTTTCAAGTGATCAAAAAGGGCTGCATGCCAACTCCAAATAGATATCCCATCTTATTTACATCAGGTTTCACTTGTTATCTCTAAAATACTGCTTAGTGAAAAATACAGAGAACAATTAGTCGTATCATTGAAACTCATTTATATTTGAGTGGATGTGGATGTGAGTTGTAGGAAAAAACACAGAATGCTTATTTGTGTTGTTGCTGCTCTTGGGTATATGGGGCGCTCTCGGATATGTATTTTTTATTTCTACAGAAGATTAAAAAATAGTTTCTTTGGTAAGATGAGGATTAATTTGCATAGTTCAAGGACAGAATTAAAATGAAAGACACATATCTCTGTGTTAAATGTGCAGTTTAAAATTTTTCATTCTTTTTGACTGTCTGCTTGTATCTGACACTTAACAGTATGGGAACAGGATGGCAATCTCTGACTGTGATAGTGACAGTCAATAAATATTTGTTGACTAATATTTGTAGATTAAGTGAAAGGATTTTTTTTGGTGTTGTCTTTTTAGTCTCAGAAAGATCCAGGAGCAGATATGTTTAAATCTGAATTTAAATTTGATTTTGCATTAAATGTATCCTGAATCTTTCCAAAGGGCCTAGGGTAGGGTTGGGGGTATTGGAAGCTATTGGTATTTATTGGTTGATTCTTGATCAATATGTAGGTACAGTAGAAAAATAATTACAACTCCATTTATAACTGTTACTTATACCTTCATTTTATCTGAGCATCATGGACATCCACGAATAAGGGCAGGTGCTTTTTATCCTATTCAACAGGTAGAAAAAACCAAAGCTTTTCGCTAATGGGAAACTTGGTAATTTTTCCAAGTGGAACATACTTTATACTATACCAGCACCTTCTAAAACCTGTGCATCTGCCTGGTGGCTAGGTCAGAAGTCAAAGGGAAACACGAGAGGGGAATAAAGGGAGCCTGAAAAAGTGAAAGTGTTAGCTGTGACTGACTCTATATGACCCCGTGGACTGTAGCCCACCAGGCTCCTCTGTCCATGAAATTCTCCAGGCAAGAATACTGGAGTAAGTAGCCTTTCCCTTCTCCAGGGGATCTTTCAGATCCAGGGTTTGAAGCCGGGTCTCTTGCATTGCAGGTGGACTCCTTACCATCTGAGGCACCAGGGAAGCCTGGACATGTGTTGATTACTGTGGCCTCTGCTGCCATTGTTGCTTCAGAGCCCTTAGTCTTCAACCTCTGATCCTCTCTACATCTCCCCTGGTCTCTCAGCCCTGGCCAATATCTACAGGCTTCATCCATTGATCCTCTCCACATCTCCCCTGGTCTCTCAGCCCTGGCCAATATCTACAGGCTTCATCCATCCTTGAAACTACCAGCTAGTCTTGCTGTGGTACTGGACCTGACTTCCTGTTTTGGTTCCTGGATGTGTCCTACCTTCTGTTCTGAGGGTAAATGTCCTGGGTCTTATACTAGGTCTCCTAAAGGAAAGAGTCAGTTTAGATCTGCAGTCACATCACTCTCCCATCATCGCAAGAGCAGACACTGCAAACATATTTTGTCCAGGTGCTGCCTGTCACCACCCGTGGACCTAGATTGCCCACTGTTAGCTTCACAAAGAGCTCTGACTACGGGACCTCATGGACTGTGGCCCATCAGGCTTCTCTATCCATGGGATTCTCCAGGCAAGAATACTGGAGTGGGTTGCCTTTTCTTCTGCAGGAGAGCTTTCCAACCCAGGGATCGAACCCACGTCTCTTGCACTGCAGGTGGATTTTTACCATCGAGCCGCCTTGTGTACTGGGTCTGAGTTGTGGCCCGCGGGATCGTCAATCTCCGTTGGTGGCATGCAGGATCTGTAGTTGTGGCATGTGCAATCTAGTCCCTGACCAGAGGTCGAACTCGGGCCCCCTGCATTGGGAACATAGAGTCTTAGCCACTGGACCACCAGGGAAGTCCCCCAACAAACCTTGAATTGAGACAATATTCACCAAAATTCCTTTTCCTAAACAATTGCTGTAATCATTGATGAGATGAAGACTTCTTGGGCTGGCATTTGCCTTTCAGCACTTCCCTATGTATGTTATTGATATTCCAATGTCAACTATTCTGGTCCACTCCTCTTACGGAACATGCCAGCTCATGTGGCCAAATATGAGGGTTGGGAAATAAAGACAGGACTTCCATTTTGGCCAAACTGGAGTGTTTACTGTTTTCTTCCTTCTGGTTCTCATGGTTCCATTTCTTTATTAAATTGCACTCTTACTTCTGTCTGCCAAAATCCAGCCCATCTTGCAAGGCACAGCTCAAATATTCTTTCTTCTGTGAAGTCTCTCTGATTCATCAACCACAGGTGAGTGCTTCATCCTTTGAAGCCCCAAAGAATTCAGGGCATTTATTCTGACTCATTTGGGTGTATGTAGGCTCACATGTATTTTGTGCTATAACCATTTTCAGGCTAAAGATTCCTGAGGGCACTATATATTTATATCTTAGTATCCTCTGCAGAAGCTTCTACCATACTTGACACACAGTAGCTAGATAAATATTTGTTGAACTAATTTGTATGAGCTTCTGAGCTAATGATAGTCTTAACAAGACAAAGGAAAAAAGGTAGTCCAGAGAGAAAGTCATCATTTCAGGGAATAAGAAAAGGCAGAAGTATTTGAATAGATTTGAATCGTTATAAGTTCTAAAGGCAGAGAGGGTGGAAAAAGAGTTTGGCTGGAGGGAGACTGACCAGGAGGGCTACTCTGACCTACTCCCAGGACCTACTCTGAGGCTTTGTGGAGCGACAGTGAAGGGAAGGTTAGGATATTGAGAAGATGGGGCTGGGAATGCAGGGGAGAAACCTCGTACGTGGAAACTGAGGGAGAGAAAATACCCAAGAGCTCTCCTAGTTGTTCTTCCGTGTCACAAAAGAAAGGCATTTTCCCACAGACATTTTCTGTTTTAAAATCCCAAACTGTTAGTTAGCTTCATCTCCCTGCCCACCTTGTTTCTGAGGCCAGTGTTCAGATCAGGGTTAGATCAGGGGTTTGTTTCTCTAACAGGGTGAGCCCAGAGAGCTCAGGGATTCAAAACGCGTAGAAGAGTTCTACTAGCGTCATTTAGAAATGGCTCCACAGCCCTTCCTGTCACTCTCAGCCTCACCATCATCTGAGAGAATGGGTCTCCTCCACTGAGGAGTCGTGAGCGAGTTGCTGAGGTTGGGACTCAAGTCATCCAGCATTGTCAGTGGCCATCGTCTCTTCCACCTGCCCAGGCTTCCTTCCCCTACCTCCTGATTTCATACAAGGCTGCTCCAAGAGCAGGCTTCTCCAGGTGGCCCATCCTGTCTCCTGCCTGACCTCCCCACTGGGCTCTTGGGTCAGCTCCTTTGGTCTTCTTTCTGTTTTGGTGGAAAAGTGGAAAAGGATCAGATGATCCTGAGATCCTGTGTTTGTTTTCATCTATGTGTGAAATGAGACCACTGCCTGAAGTATTAAGTTTAAAGGAGAGATAGTTTTAGGGGGAGCTGAGACATTATATTTTTCCATGGTTTATTTGTATTGCCAATGAAATACCCAATAAAGACATATCAGGTAGCTCTAATAATTGAATTGGTGGAGAAGCGGTATTTGATGTTAGACATGCAGACAGTGATTGAATTTCAAAGAAAAGAGAGAAATGTAAAGAAAGATCTACAGCTAGTGCCTGGGTTGCCCTAGCTTGGCTTTGCTTTGGGCATTCAAAATCTCCTGGCCGACAGATTCTCGGTAGGCTGAAACTCATGAGCAGGTGGGGTCTGAAATTAGTTTTGCTGTCCTAATCCTTTTTGCCCTGGGCATCACTGTTTTTTATCATGTTACCGCCATATGGTAATTTCCACTAGATTTTCTCATTTGGTTTTATGATTTTTTCTCCAGTTCCTCCATTTGGCCTAGACATGCCCAGCTCCTTGCCAGCTGCTCCCTCTAGGGGGCGTGCGTGTCCCTGGTAGGCTTAATGGCTGTCTGGAGCCATGCTTTAAGAATCTACAAGACTAGTACTTTTTTGGGCCTTATCCAGTATTACCAGCTGCCTTGCACAAGCACAGTTAATAGTTTTCAACTAGTATATCAATTCCAGTGCATTGGTAGTGGTTATATGAATCCTCATGTTGAGGGTGGTTCTGGTAAAATAGTGCTGGTGGCTACGGTCTTAGGACAGCACAGTAGCAGGACCCTAACATATTTATGCTAGAACTTCCAGCTGCCAAGCCTCCCTCATTAGACCTGCCCCCACCATGGATATCCTCTCACAGCCTGGGCTCATGATGCCTCATGGGGTCCTGCATGTCTGTTGTTAGCCTCCTAGAACAGGTCCTAAAATTGTAACATGTCTGAACCGATTTGAGTTCAGAAATTTTTTGCAAGAGCTGAGACAGAGATAAAGAGATTGAAGAGAAGTGCAATGTTAGTGGGAGGTAGAAAAAGAGGAGGTATCCAAAGAAAGCCCTGCTGAGGGCTGGGAAAAATAGGAGGAAAAGGGAATTGTACATGATGACGTACCAGAAGAAATTTTTGCAATTGTTTTATGATAACATAATTGTTTTACACTTGTACTCACAGACTCTCTTTGGCTGTTTTCCAAAAGCTGAGCATGGAGTTTTACCAGTTTAAGAGCAAACAGGATATTGTAGTTTCTTTGACTTTAATGTTTTTAAGAATGAAGATAACATGCTTTTAGGAAAGGAAATATTAAAGCAACAACAACAACAAAACACCAACAACCTAAACACAATAAAATCTTAGGATGACATACTAAAAAATATAACTGGTTATATTCAGCTGTAGAATTCTAGGATGCTCTTGCTGTTTTTATCTTCAGAAATGTAAGATTTCATAGAAATCTTATTTCATTAAATATATTGATTAAGATCAAAAGTATAACATTTATTAGTTGTTTGATTTTGGCCTTAGTTTCTAAAACTACAAAATGGGGATTATAATAAAACCTGTATCAAATGATTAATGTATATGAAGTGCTTAACACAAGA
This sequence comes from Bison bison bison, assembly GCF_000754665.1. NCBI lineage: Eukaryota > Metazoa > Chordata > Mammalia > Artiodactyla > Bovidae > Bison > Bison bison. The sequence continues at coordinate 1,985,126 of NW_011494744.1, read as the reverse complement.
CCAGCCTAGCACATTGTAAATGCTTGATAAATGTTAGCAATTATTATTATTATATTTAATTTACACTGGGATATACATTTCAGCATAATGTAATATATAACTTAGAGTGTTGAAGTAAATTGGCATTCATGACATTTTGAAATTCTGGGCAGGTGGGAAATACTGAATAATGTAAATTTTATTTTGGTTGCAAATATTTGAGGGAGAGAGGTATCCCTTTTTCAAAATCCTATTTACTAAGGCTTATATTTGATACTAATATAATATCATGACCTCATCTAATGTCTTATGGGAGTCGGGTAGTGTGCTGAATGTTGTGGATATAAAATAGAATCCAAAGAAGGGCCTAATTATGACTGAGGCCTGCTATGTCTGCAGCACCCCAGGAAAGCTTGGGGTTCCTGATGACAGTGGGCTATGTAGTTGCCAAATTTTCACTGCACACTTAAATGATTCTGTTAGCTGCTTGATCTTCAGGGAAACACTAGAGAGAAGTTAAAATTTTTTTTTGTATTTTGAGAACAAAGTATTCCAAGCAGGGAGATAGTTTCATTTATTTACAGTTAAGTGAATTTATTTACAGTTAAATGAACTCTGGAGCCAGTTCAAATTTTGCCTCTATACTTATAGATAGAACTATTAGAAGGCTTATACAAGTTAGGCATTCAGTATATTTAATGTAGCAGCTCATACATGAGCCATACAATGCTCAGTCCTTCATTCAGTAAATAAATATCTATGGAGCATCTCCGATGTGGCAGACAGTGGTCAAGGATGGTCAGTAGTATTGTTGATACAGCAAATTCCCTGACCTATCAGGAAATTCCCTGCTCCCAGGGAGCTGACATTTTAGTGAAGAGAGCTAAAAATAAATTAAAAACCAGTAATAAATTCTATGAAGAATAACAAATCAGGGTGAAGGATAGGGAGATCCAGGGATGCTATTTTACAAAAGTGGCCAGGGAGTAAATATCAGCTGTTATTATCATTTCATTACATTAGTTACATTTCTAAATCTTTTTTGCTGAGAGGAGAAAAAAAATAGGACAAGTGAGAGGAGAAGCAGAAAGGGCAACAGGCAATGAAGGAAAGCTAAATGAGGAAAGAGTGAGGAATGGAGATGTTGCACTGAACAGGATGAGGAATAATAATTTAAAAAACACACAACAATGAGGAGGAAAGAGAAGAGAAAATAGTTCATATTATAAGCCAGTGTTGGGGTTGTTGAGGAGAGATAAAAGAGAGAGAGAGTAGAATTCAGAGGAAATACTATTACTCTTTAATTGCTCAGTGGACTTTAAAATGTTTAGCTTTGCAATGAGCAAGTTAATGGTGCTTTCTGGACATCATTCTGAGGGCAGGACTAGTAACATAATTTACAGGACCAATGTGAAATGAAGATGGAGTCCCCCTTGTCCAGAGGATGGTGATGGCAGAGTATTAACCCAAGAGCAACTTCTTCAGCCCCACACGGATGAGCCAGCTCTGTCTGAAAGCTTAGCACAGATCCTGGCACACAGCAAGCTTTGAAGAAAAGCAACTGTTGAATGAAGAGAACCTGGGGCTAATTACTTTTGAACTTCTTTGAGGACCAGCCCATATTTCATAAAAACTGATTTTATTTGGCTTCAATTTCAGGTTTCCTTCTATTGTTCTCCCCTGTGGGATATGGAAGAGATTCCTGGACACAGTTTTGCAGCAGGAAGGAATCCTCCCAGACCTGGCAGGGCTTTGTTCACATTCTCTTGCACTTACAGACTGTGGCCACTTGGGGTCACTGTACCAAGGTAGACGCTGGAGGAACGCAGCTGTCAAGGCATTCTCCAAAGAGTGGCTAAAATGGAAGGCTTAATTGATTAGAGCCAATGAAGACTACCCTGTGTTCTGCATTTTGATAAAGTTCAGCAGTTATGTAGCAAAGGCTCTTAAACTCTTTAAGAAACATCTCAATGATAATAGCAAATTCTCAAGAGGTTAAAGATCAGGAAGTCTGATATGGGGTTCCTAGGAATGAGGAAGGGACTCTCTGTGGAGATATACCCTACCTCAGGAGACATGCTTTTACAACAATATAACATGAGAAGTAGTATTTGCATGTGGATTATTCATTTAACAAATAGTAACTGAGCTGGTGGTGAACAATACAGACATTGTATCTGTGCCTGGAAATGAAGACAGACTCAACGATTTGTTTGCCACCATGGTGTGTGTCTCAGAAGATGAGCATCGTCTCCAAGGATGACAAAGAGGCACTTGACTTAGAAGCAAGATCCGGAGGGCTCACTAAAGTGGATCCAGAGCCAAGAGTCTAACCTAAAGACAAGGTCCTGGCTCCCTCTCCACAATAAGAACAACTTTCAGACAGTTTCCACCAATCAAGCATTCAGAGAAAAAATGAAGTTCAGGTTCAGAGAGCTCTGAAACAAAATTAGCCTATTTTGTTAATGATTAGGGAAAAAGGAACATTATTGTGTCTGTTTTTTATTTTTATTTTACCAAAGAGGAAGCTAAATTCTGGGCTTTTTGGTTGAATAACAAATGTCAGATAATCCTCACCTCCAATGCTTCATGTTGGATGAGCTCTGGACTAAACATTATACATATATTATCTTCTTTAATATAATAGATGGTGAAAGAAAGAAAGTGAGGTCACTCAGTCGTGTTCGACTCTCTGTGACCCCTTGGACTGTAGCCTACCAGGCTCCTCTGTCCATGGGATTTTCCAGGCAATAGTACCGGAGTGGATTACCTAATAGATGGTAAAGGATATATTATATTATGCAATGGTAAAGAATCTGCCTTCCAATGCAGGAGATGCAGGAAATGTGGGTTTGTCTCTAGGTTGCAAAGCTTCCCTGGAGGAGGAAATGGCAACCTACTCCAATATTCTTGCCTGGAGAATCCCATGGACAGAGAAGCCTGGCGGGCTATAGTCCGTGGGGTCACAAGGAATTGGATGCAGCTGAGCGACTAAGCACACACGAGCACATCTTCCTTAATCCCCACACAGCTTGGTAAGCCAGGGACTTTTATTGCTCCCAATTCACACTTGAAGAAACTGAAGCAAAGACAAGTTAAGTCCTTTTACAGAGGGTCCCACATTTAGTAAGATATGAATTGGAATTTGAACCCATTTAAATGCCAGACCAGGGCAGCAACATTCTATAGCCTCCTTCTGAGGGAGGGGCTTTCCCGAGGTTGGTTATTAGTCTGTAGACAAGTGGCTCAAAGTATAAATTCTTAGTGACTAAGATTTTATTTACAGATTAAACCCTTACTTTGCTGATTAGTTTCCTACTGGACACAGAGTACGTCTCCTGCCCTGTCAGTCTTCCTGGTATCTTTTCCCTCCCAGGAGTTCTGAAGAGAAATTTTGGGTGGATTTCTGGAAATCGATGTCCACTGCTCCCCAAATAACTCACCAAACATGTGCAATCTTCCAATGTGCCCTACTATCCCCAGCCTCCTCAGACCAGACTGACAGTCATTTATTCCTTGGGTAAAACAATATCAGAACAGTCTTCTTATCTGACTTTTTTATTAACAGGAAAAGCAAGAACAGCTTATTAGCTCCATCTTCTCCAACTCACTAGCTATGTGGCCTTGGACAAGTGAGTTAATCTCTCTAAGTCTCAGTTTCTCCAAATTAAATTGGAAATAGCAAGAGTACCCCAAAGGCTGAAATTAGATTTTAGTAAAATTAGTACTACCTTATTTACCAATAAAATTATGAATTAGTAAGGGTTAAATTAGATAATATAAAAGGCTTAGAAAATAGTGCTCAGTAAATAGCTATTAAGATTATTTTGGTTTATAGCTGAAATTCTTTATTTCGGAGACTTTTAGAAATGTAGCCTTTATTTTTTAAAATATTTATTTATTTGGCTGCATCAGGTTTTAGTTGTGGTGTGTAGGCTCTCTGTGGTATCACACAGGGTCTTTCGTTGCATGGACTCTCCAGTTGTGACATCAGGGCTCAGTAATTGCCACATGCAGACTTGGTTGCTCTGTGGCACATGGAATCTTAGTTCCCTGACCAGGAATCAAACTCACACCCCCTGCGCTGGAAGGCAGATTCTTATCCATTGACTGGACCACCAGAGAAGTCCCTAGATATGTAGCACTTTAGGCCTTTTTTCACATTAATGTGCATGTTATATCTATGTCCATAATTAAAATTTACATAGTGAGCTATTTAGGACATTAAACTTTAAATTCTTACCCAAAAACTTCAAGTACTAACAGATCTACCAGAAGTCATAGAGGGAACCAGCTAGAGCTGTTTTATAAGATGTGGTAAATGGACTTCCTTCCATCTTAACTTGAATTAAGGGGAAGAGACTGCTACTTAATGCTGAGGTAATCCCTATGGGCAGGTGTTGAAACAGGTCAGGAGTGAGGAGTATGTAAGTAGGGTTGGTTTCCCAGGGCAAGGGCATTTAGAGCTGGGTTTGGATAGATTGCATCAGGGTTGGAGAAGAGAAGAGGGGAAAGGTCTGGATAATGAACACTGTAAAGAAATGCCCCATTAGAAGCTGATTGCCAAATAAGAAGCTGGCTTCTGTCATATGTCCTACTCTCCTCACCTTGCTTTACTCTTTAGAGCAATGAATTCTGGTCCTGCTCATCATCTGAGCTAAGATAGCTTGCCTTTTCCTGCAGAGAGAACTGGCTCTCTGTTCTCTTTGTAGGACACCATAAAATTTGTCCTCAGATCTTATGTTTGGTTTCAGGTTCAGTTTTCAAAAGGTTTATTTTTCCCTCTCAAGAGCTGAACCTGCATCTCAGATGTGCTAACACTGGATGATGGTGCCTCAGCAATTGAGGACTCAGTCTACCAAGAAAAAAATTTGTTTCTTTTGTCTTACTACTCAATAAAAAGCAATTGGGGGAAGGGCCAAAATGCTGGGGTCTGGATACAGGGATTTGACTTGACCCAAGAGTAAAATTTTAAATAACCAGAGGAATGGGTGAAGTTTATGTATATATATAAACTATATACCCTCTAACAAAAGCCCGTAAGTATAGTTTCTTGCAGTGAAACTCTGATGGTGAACCTCAGGGAATTTGAGGTAACCTTTTCTGTTTGTGTTGCACATTTCTATCAAGGCAACTGAATATACCACATTATAAGATGTGATATTTAATGTCAACTGTATAAAGATCAAGTTTGAAGAAATTAACTTTTTACAATTTAATATTGTTCTAATTTCTAATTGTTACCAATAATGGATTAATTAAACTCTGGCCTTAGGCTCAGATGTGTTTGGAACCCCTTTCTAAGTCATCCTGAACTCTTTTCAGTGGCTTCAGAACTTCAGCATTGTCTGGTTTTAAGACCCCTCCAGCTTTCTCTCAGCCACGTGCAGAACTCTAGGCGGAACTATAAGAAATTGGAAAGCTAAAATAAAAGGGGGGCATCTCTGAACTTAAGGACCTTAACATGATATGAAAGTGCTGGTGGACTTGGGAAATTTTTTTTTTCTGTATGTTTTCACAGCTTGAGGAAGTGAGATTTCCCAGGGAAGATATGGGTTCTCTTGTACTATCAAGACAGTGGAAATAGGGACTTCCCTGGCTGTCCAGTGGTTAAGAGACTCTGCCGGGGGTGTCAGTTAGATCTCTGATTAGGGAACTAAGATCCTACATGCCGCCCAGTATGGTTAAAAAAAAAAAAAGACAGTGGAAACAGGCTTGTGATAGGGTTTCTTGGTAGAATAAACATATGGATGTAGCAGAGCTTTTTTGGTCTTTCAAGTTAGCCTGCACTGAAGTCAGCCATGTATTTCTGTTCTGTGTCAACAGTACAAAAACAAACAAAATTCAAATTATAAGAAAGAACCAATCAAAACAAGTGCTCACTATTAAAACAGTTGTTGGTAGAGTGGATAAATGGGCTAACTTCAACCTAGAGTTAGTGAGAAGGTTTTATGGATTAATTAAACTAAGCAACAGCAACAAGAAGGAATAGTTCTTGTTGCTGTTGCTTAGTAGCTAAGTTGTATCTGGCTCTTTTGTGACCCCGATGGACTATAGCCCACCAGACTCCTCTGTCCATGGAATTCTCTAGGCAAGAACAACTGGAGTGGGTAGCCATTTCTGTTTCCAGGGGATCTTCCTGACCCAGGGATCGAACCTGCATCTCCTGTATTGACAGGTGGATTCTTTACCCCTGAGCCACCTGATTCCTTAGGGAAATCTTTATGAAGGAGATTAAATTTGAGTTGAAATTTCCAAGGAGGACAGAAATTTCAGATTAATAGGAAGAAGGACATTTTTATATGTTAGTAAAGTTTATTGGGACCTTACTATGGTCCCAATAGGCAGAATAATGGTCCCCCCTAAATTTCCACAATCTAATCCTTGGAATCTGTAAATATATTACCTTACATGACAAAAGGGATATTGCAGGTATGACTAATGTTAAGACCTTGAGATAGAAGATTCTCCAGAATTACAGTTGTGTCGAACCTAATGCCATGGGTCCTTAAAAGCAGAAAATCTTTTCTGGCCTAGGTCAGAGTCAGAGGGAAATATGACTATAGGAAAATGGTCAGAGAGATGCAAAATTTCTGACTTGAAGGACTGAGGAAGGGGGCCATGAGCCAAAGAATGTGGGCGGCCTCTGGAAGCTGAAATACATAAGCAAATAAATTCTCCCCTAGTGCCTCTGGAAAGAACACTGTTGTGCTGACACCTTATTTTTAGCCCAGTGAGACCCGTATTGGATTTCTAGCCTACAGAACCATAATAAATTTGAATTGTTTTAAGCTAAGTTTGTGATAATTTGTTACAGCAGTCATAGAAAGCTAACACAACATGGGACAGCAAAATGAGGTCATGACATGAGGAAAATGACTACCATGGTCATTTTCAGATGGGGAAACTTAACTATAAAGGGACTAGGTTCTGACAATGTCACCCAGCTGTAGAGTGAACGACTAGGGGATTAAATTGAGCACACCCGTCTTAGGAAGTCATGCTTTTAACTGTTCGGCAGGATTTTTGTAGGAGGAGGATGGAAGTAGTAAAAGCTTCTAGAAAAAGTTCTCTGGAGTGAGTTACACAGCTGTATAATAAAGAGCTTGGTTGACTCAAAGGGACATGCTGAGCTCTGGATTAACGGAGACCAGAATAGTTGTCCCTCAGGGCTAGGTTATGTACTCTCTTTCTGGTTAATCTTCCTCAGTCGCTGATTTGATCATGACAAACTGGTTTACTCAGCAGTCCCATAAACAAGACTCTTCCAAGCACCTGCTTGTCCTTCCCATCTCTCTGAAGCCCACTTCTCTCAAGGGCTTCCCCACTTCATCCCAGCCACAGCAACTTGGGGGCACTTGGGTTCAAGGACTTTGGCATGAAATCACACACTGCACTGGGTCTTTCTTGTATCTTTGCCATAAAATGTCTTCGTTTTACGTCATTTACTTTTTCTGGCGCTTATAATTTATTTCCAAGTAGACTGGCCTCTGTGAACTTTCCGCGGGGCAGGAACAGGAATCCACTCAGAGCGGTCGTCCTTGTTCGCCAGCTGGGTTCTTCTGGGTTCATTCCTAAAACAAATCTTACTCCCACATACCATTTTGCTTTTCTTGATTTTTCCTTTCTCTGACCCTCCACCACCCATGCCTCCTCGGTAAACATTCCCGTAGCCTTTATTGTCGACCTGCCTCATTACGAAATAATCCCAAGTGCTAGCACAGGGTCTGAACACAGAATACAGGGATCTATGCTTTTAAGCAGGGCCAATTACTAGACAGCAACTAGGGGGCCAGTACCGGGCGAGAGTTGGAGGTGGCCCGTTTCCACTCCGCACAGCGGCCGGCAGCACCTGGGCCTCCCCCAGGTGTGGGGACAGTGACCCGGTCGCGCGCCCGTGCGCGGCCTTCCACGCGCCCCAGCGCCGCCCGCCCCGCCCCTTTCCCCGCCTCCTCGCGCTCGCGCCACAGGTTGCTCGCCCCCGCGGTCTGCGCGGCGCCGCGCCTCGCCGGCTCCTCAGCTTCCAGCCAAGATGGCGGAGATCGGCGAAGGTCCGGGCACCGTCCCAGAGCACGAGCGGATCTTGCAGGAGATCCAGAGCACAGACACCGCCTGCGTGGGGCCCACCCTCCGGTAAAGCTCTCATCCTCTCGGGATCTCTGGCTACCCTCTTCGGCCGCTCGTCAGGAGGCGGGCGAGTTTTCCGCCGTCGGCCGCGCGCGAAGCGGCCCGACAGGTGGTGCGCGAGGAGGCGGGCGGCCGGGCGGGGGCCGAGGCGCAGCGGGCCAGGACCTGAGCCCGGACCCGGGCGGGGCGGCACGGGCGACTGCACCTGTCCGCGCGGCCCGCCTCAGCCGCGGGAGCTGTCACTGCGCAGCTGGAGGGTGTGGCTGCCACGGTGCCTGTGACCCCGGGAGTCGAGGCACCGCCCCGTTTTCGACGCCCCGCCCCGCCCTGCCCCGGCCGGGGCCTGGGGTCTCGAGAACGCGCTTGGGGCTTCCCGGCTCGCGCGACGCTCCGGGGCTGAGGGCGGCTCCGCCTCGGGCGTGCCCGGGACGAAGGTGAAGTGCCGGCAGACGGCAGGACAGAGGTGCCGACTCGCGCGCAGGTGGAAACGCTGGCGCGCTGGGCTGCTGAGGGCGTGGGAGAATTGAAATTGAGCGGGAGTCGCCGGCACCATTCTCTATACTCCCGCGCCGCCAGAGTGGGCGAGGAGGGAGCGTGGGCGGGAGGGGAGGGGCTGGCGCTCAGGAACGCGCTGATGTGACTGATCGTGACCGTGCGCTCGCCCGGCAAGCCTCTCTGGAGTCTGGGAAGCTTTTATTTATTTGCGAATGTTTAATTTTGCATGCATTTCCCCGTTTATTTTAAAAAGAATCTCCACCGTTTAAAAATAGTACAAGAACAATGACTATTCCAGACTATCTATTGCCCTAGTAAACCCAGGCACTCTAGTGATCCATTAGAGTGTTAGCCACTTTCTTCAAGATTGACTGCTCTTTAAATATAAGGCTTCATTTTTCGGTGTGATGATAATGAAATTATTATTCACTTAGGGAACTTGGGGACCTGTGGTTGTAGTGCAAAGTAAATCGACCTTGGCCTGAGACTACAGAGAACTGGATTCTTGGTTTACACTAGTCTTAGCACTGATGAAGTGTGCGGTCGTGGGCAAATCATTTAACTTCTCTGGACCTCGATTTTTTTATTTGTAGACAGGGGAGGGGTACGTGTTTAGATACCCAGAAAGCCCGGGAATTCAGAGACCTTGCCTATTTGTTCACTCCTGTATGCCTAAGCATGTAGTAGGTACATGATACATTTTTGTCACATGAAGGTCCCTCTATGATATAAATATGATTAGTGCATTTCCTTAATTTTTCAGTATAACACTTTTTATAAAAACTGCATTTGCTAATGAAAGTTGAACTCATACATTTAAAGGAAGCTTTGTTTTCCTCACTGCATGGTGAAACTGAAGGAGTATAGTGTGTGGTATAGTTATTACAACAGTCCATTTTTGAAAATAGTATTGATTAGGAAAGAGGTGCTTCTTCTTGAGAAAATGTACTAGGCGGGATCATTGAAAGCAGGTGAAATTAATTTAGAAGAAAAATTTTAACTACAGCTGACTTGAACAATATGGATTTGAACTGTGTGAATTCATTTATACCCGTAATTTTTTTAAATTTTATTTTATTTTTAAACTTTACATAATTGTATTAGTTTTGCCAAATATCAAAATGAATCCGCCACAGGTATACATGTGTTCCCCATCCTGAACCCTCCTCCCTCCTCCCTCCCCATACCATCCCTCTGGGTCGTCCTGGTGCACTAGCCGCAAGCATCCAGTATCGGGCATCGAACCTGGACTCGCATCTCGTTTCTTACATATACAGTGGTAAAGAATCTGCCTGCCAATGCAGGAGACGCAAGAGACTCGGTTGAGGAAGATCCTGGGTCTAAATGATCCCCGAGAAGGAAATGACAGCACACTCCAGTATTCTTGCTTGGGAAATCCCGTGGACAGAGGAGCCTGGTGGGCTACAGTCTATGGGGTCACAAAAGAGTCAGACACAACTTAGTGACTAAACAGCAACAACTGTGCGAACTTCTGTACTCTCACCGCTGGGGGAGGAGTTGGGGGCCCGGTTGACCCCTGGTGTGGGGAACTAAGATCCGGAAAGCCTCGTGGCTCGGCCAAATAGAAAAAAATACATACTTAACGTATTTTTGTGATACTACAGGATCCGCAGTTGGTTGCGTCTGGAAATGCCGAACCTGGGGTATAGAAGAACCCATTGTATGGACCATAAGTTATATGTGGATTTTTCACTTCATGAAAGGTCATCGGCCCGATCCCCTCATTGTTTCAGGGTCAACTGTACACTGAGATTTTTGTAACACAAATAGAATATATGTATTGGTGGTGGTATCATTCTGTTTCGCTGGTGACATTTGTATCACCTACTCACTTTGTTGAAACCCACACCCTTTTCTTTAGTGAACTACACTGACTCATACTTACTCTATATATACTCTTGTCATCTCTCATTTGCAAGCAGGCCCTGCACACACCCGTGGAAGGCACTGCTAGCAGTCCTTTCTCTTGAACAGAGTTTAAGCCAATGCTTTTTTATTCCTGAGGTTTCACTGAGTGAAATGCTAACACTAAAATTAAAAAAAAAAAACTTATTATGGGAAAATTTAAATGTTTCAAGAAGGTAAAAAAAAAAAAGAAAAATGTAGGGAATTCCATGGTGGTCTGGTGCTTAGGACTGTGTGCTTTCACTGCTGGGCCAGGTTCAGTCCCTGGTCAGGGAACTTAGACCCTGCAAGCCTCTAAGTGCAGCCAAAAATAAAAATAAAAGTAAAAAATAAAGATTAAAAAGACTGACCATACGACGTGTTGGTGAAGTTGTGAAACAACTCGCATTCTGTGTATACTGCAGTGGGAATATCATAGATGCTGTTTTTCAGGTTGAGTTTATTCCCTTCTAGTTTGTCAAGTGTTTTTACTATGAAGGAGTGTTGAATTTTTCTGATGCTTTTTCTGCACCCATTGAGATGATCATGTGGATTTTGTTCCTTATCGTATCACAGTGGTGTTTTATATTAAATGATTTTCAGATATAAATCAACCTTGCAGTTTTGGAATTAATCCCACTTGGTCATAGTGTATAATCATTTTTTATATGTTCAGTTCAGTCACTCAGTCGTGTCCGACTCTTTGTGACCCCATGAATCACAGCACGCCAGGCCTCCCTGTCCATCACCAACTCCCGGAGTTTACTCAAACTCATATCCATTGAGTTGGTGATGCCATCCAGCCATCTCATCCTCTGTCATCCCCTTCTGCCCCCAATACCTCCCAGGATCAGGGTCTTTTCCAATGAGTCAACTCTTTGCATGAGGTGGCCAAAGTATTGTAGTTTCAGCTTTAGCATCAGTCCTTCCAATGAACACCCAGGACTGATCTCCTTTAGAATGGACTGGTTGGATCTCCTTGCAGTCCAAGGGACTCTCAAGAGTCTTCTCAGATTCCATTTGTTAGTATCTTGTTTAGGATTTTTGCATGTATATTCATAAGAGCTATTTGTCTTTTATTTTCTGGTGACGTCTTTGGTTTTGGTATGAGAGTAATACCTTATTATTGGTTAGTGTTCCTCAATTGAGATGAATGTATTTTTATTTCTCTATTTACGTGGTGTACCATATTTATGTATATATGTATGTAATGTTGAATCACTCTTACATTCCTGTAATAAATCCCATATGGTCATGGAGTATAATCTTTTTAACATGTTGGATTCAGCTTGCTAATATTTTATTGAGTGTTTTTACATCTGTATTCACAGGGGATATTGGTACCTAGTTTTCTTTTTTTGTGATGTCTTTAGCTGGCTTTGATAGAGTAAAGCTGGCCTGATAGAATGAGTGAGGAGTGTCCCTATTCTCCCACTTTTTGGAAGACTTTGTGTAGGAATAGTGTTAATTTTTCTTTAAATAGATGGTAGAATTTGTCACTAAAACCATCTAGCTTTTCTTTCTTGGAAGGTTTCTGATTATTGATCAGTCTCTTGTTATAACAAGTCTGTTTTGATTTTCTATTCTTACTGCATCAGTTTTGGTAGTTTGTGTCATTTTAGAAATTTGTACATTTTGTCTAGGTTATCAGGTTGTTAGTATAAAATGGTTCATGTGTGTGTGTGCTCAGTCTGAGTCTTTTGTGACCCCATGGACTGTAGCCCACCAGTCTCCTCTGTCCATGGGATTTCCCAGGCAAGAATACTGAAGTGGGTTGCCATTTCCTTCTCCAGGAGATCTTCCTGACTCAGGGGTCAAATCCACATTTCTTGCTTGCCAGGGAGATTCTTTAACACTGAGCCACCTAGGAATCACAGAATTGTTCATAGCATCCCCTTATAACCTTTTTTATTTCTGTAAGACTGGTGGTACTGACTTTTCTTTTACTCTTTTCTATTAATTTTTTTTGGCTGTGAGAGACTTAGTTGTGGCATATGGAATCTAGTTCCCTGACTAGGGACTGAACCTGGGCCTCTTGCATTGGGAATCAGAGTCTTAACCACTGGACCATCAGGAAAGTCCCTCTTTTACTCTTGATTTTAGTAATTTGTGTCTCTCTTTTTCTTAGTCAGTCCAGCTAAAAGTTTGTCAATTTTATAAACTTTAACATGATCTCATAAGTTTTGGTATTGTGTGTTTTCGTTTTTATTCATTTCAAAGTATTTTTTAAATTTCCTTTGTGATTTGTTCTTTGAGTCATTGGTTATGTATGTATGTATTTAAGTATGTTGTTAAATTTCAACATATTTGTGAATTTCTCAAATGCCTTTCTGTTACTAATGCGTAATTTCATTGTATTTGGTCAGAGATCATATCTTGTATGATTTCAATCCTTTTAAATTCTCTGAGGCTTGTTTTACGGCCTAACGTGGTCTGTCCTGGAGAATGTTACATGTTCACTTCAGAAGAATGTGTATACTGATGTTATTGGGTGGAAGATGCTATAGATGTCTTTTAGGTCTCATTAGGTTATAGTTGTTCAGGTCTTCTACTTTCCTTTTGATCGTCTACTTGTTGTTCTGCCCATTATTGGGCAATGGGTAGTTTTTGCTTCATGTATTTTGGGCTCTGTTTTTAGGTGCATGTGTTTGCTCAGTGTGTCTGACTCTTTGTGCTCCTTTGGACTGTAGCCCACCAGGCTCCTCTGTCCATGGGGATTTTCACACAAGAATATTGGAGTAGGTTGCCATTTCCTTCCTCAGGGGAACTTCCCTACCCAGGGATCATACCTGCATCTCCTGAGTCTCCTGCATTGCAGGTAGATTCTTTACTGCTGAGGCATTGGGGAAGCCCATAAATGTGTATTTGTTGTTGTTCAGTCGCCCATTTGTGTCTGATGCTTCGAGGACTGCAGCATGCCAGGCTTCCCTGTTCTTCACCATCTCCCTGAGCTTGCTCAAACTCGTATCCATTGAGTCAGTGATACCATCCAACCATCTCATCCTCTGTTGCCCCCTTCTCCTCCTGCCTTCAGTCTTTCCCAGCACCAGGGTCTTTTCTAAGGAGTCAGTTCTTTGTGTGAGGTGGCCAAGTATTGGATCTTCAGCTTTAGCATCAGTCCTTCTAATGAATATTCAGAGTTTGTTTCCTTCAGGATTGACTGGTTTGATCTCCTTGCAGTCCAGGGGACTCACAAGGGTGTTCTTCAACACCACAGTTCAAAGGTATCAGTTCTTCAGTGCTCAGTCTTCTTTATGGTCCAACTGTCACATCCATACATGACTACTGGAAAAACCATAGCCTTGACTAGACAGACCTTTGTTGACAAAGTAATGTCTCTGCTTTTTAATATGCTGTCTAGGTTTGTCATAACTTTTCTTTCAAGGAGAAAGTGTCTTAATTTCGTGGCTGCAGTCACCATTCAGAGTGATTTTGGAGCCCAAGAAAATAAAGTGTGTCACTGTTTCCATTATTTCCCCATCTATTTGCCATGTAGTGATGGGACTGGATGCCATGATCTTAGTTTTTTTAATGTTTAGTTTTAAGCCAAGTTTTTCACTCTCCTCTTTCATCAAGAGGCTCTTTAGCTCCTCTTTGCTTTCTGCCATGGGTTGGTATCATCTGCATATCTGAGGTTATTGATATTTCTCCTGGCAATCTTGATTCAGCTTGTGCTTTATCCAGCCCGGCATTTCACATGATGTATTCTGCATATAAGTTAAATAAGCAGGGTGACAATATACACTCTTGATGTACTCCTTTCCTAGCTTGGAACCAGTTCATCGTTCCATGTCTGTTCCATGTCTAATTGTTACTTCTTGATCTGCATACAGGTTACTCAGGAGGCAGGTCAGGTGGTCTGGTATTCCCATCTCTTTAAGAATTTTATACAGTTTGTTGTGATTCACACAGTCAAAGGATTTAGCATAGTCAATGAAGTAGATGTTTTTCTGGAATTCCCTTGCTTTTTCTATAATCCAGCGGATGTTGGCAATTTGATCTCTGGTTCCTCTGCCTTTTCTAAATCCAGAGTGAACATCTGGAAGTTCTTTGTTCACATACTGTTAAAGCCTAGCTTGGAGAATTTTGAGCATTACTTTACTAGCGTGTGAGATGAGTGCAATTGTGTAGTAGTTTGAGCATTCTTTGGCATTGCCTTTCTTTGGGATTGGAATGAAAACAGACCTTTTCCAGTCCTGTGGCCACTGCTGAGTTTTTCAAATTTGCTGGCATATTGAGTGCATCACTTTCACAGCATCATCTTTTAGGATTTGAAATAGCTCAACTGGAATTCCATCACCTCCGCTAGCTTTGTTCATAGTGATACTTGTTATATATTTTTGATTGATTGACTGTTTTACATTATAAAATGTTCCTCTTTATCTCTACACTTATTTTATTTTTTTAATTGCTTTTTAAAGTCTGTATTGAATTTGTTACAGTGTTTCTTCTGTTTTTTTTATGTTTTGTTTTTTTTGGCCCTGAGGCATGTGGGATTTTAGCTACCAGACCAGGGATTGAACCCTCACCCCCTGCATTGGAAGGTGAAGTCTTAACCAGTGGACAACCAGGAAAGTCTTCTAGACTTGTTTTTAAGTTTGTTTTGTCTGATATTAGTAAATCTACTCTAGCTTTCTTTTGGTTGCTCTTTGTATGGTATGTCTCTTTTTATCTTTTTACTTTCAACCTATTTTTGTCCTTGAATCCAAAGTATATCTCCCGTAGATAGTATATTGTTGGAGCATGTTGTTTATCCAGTTTCATAACCTGACTTTTTAAAAATATAACTTTATTTATTTTATTATTTTTGACTGCTGGATCTTCGTTGCCCCACAGGCTTTTCTCTAGTTGTGGCAAGTGAGGGCTCCTGTCTAGTTGTAAGTGTGCAGCCGCTCACCGTGGTGGCTTCTTTTGTTGCAGAGCACAGGCTCTAGGGCGTGTGTGGGCTCAGCAGTTGCAGTTCTGGGCTCTAGAGCACAGGCTCCGTGGTTGTGGCACATGGGCATAGTTGCTCCACAGCACGTAGGATCTTCCTGGGTTAGGGATTGAACCCATGTCTCCTGCATTGGCAGGTGGATTCTTTATCACTGAATTACCAAGGAAGCCCATAATCTCTAACTTTTGTCTGTACTATTTCATCTATTCATGTTGAATGTTAATATTTATATAGTTGGATTTGTATCTGTCATTTTACTTTTTGTTTACTGTATGTCTTGTTTTTTTTTTTTTTTTTTGCTCCTCTGTTCCTTTTTTTCTATTTTCTGTTAAGTGAATATTTTATAGTGTAATATTTTAGTTACTTTAATGATTTTTTCCAGTATTTAAAAAATTGATTTCTTAGTGGTTGCTCTCAGAATCAGTTTCAGATTAATTCTAAATTAATTACAGTGAGATTCAGAAATATTCTATATAGAAGGCCTTCTTCAATGAACAATGAGTAAAAATAGAGGAAAACAATAGAAGAGGAAAGACCAGAGATCCTTTCAGGAAAATTGGAAATACCAAGGGAACATTTCATGTAAAGATGGGCACAATAAAGGACAGAGACGGTTGAGACCTAGTA
Organism: Bison bison bison; assembly: GCF_000754665.1. Taxonomy (NCBI): domain Eukaryota; kingdom Metazoa; phylum Chordata; class Mammalia; order Artiodactyla; family Bovidae; genus Bison; species Bison bison. The sequence goes on along the minus strand of NW_011494744.1, from coordinate 1,969,057 downwards.
GAAACAGAAGAGATCAAGAAGAGATGGAAAGAATACACAGAGGAACTGTACAAAAAAGATCTTAATGAACCAGATAACTGTGATGGTATGGTCAGTCACCCAGAGCCAGACATTCTGAAGTGTGGAGTCACGTGGGCCTTAGGAAGCATTACTGTCAATAAAACTAGTGGATGCAATGGAATTTCAGTGGAGCTATTCAAAACTCTAAAAGATGATGCTGTCAAAGTGTTGCACTCAATATGTCAGCAAATCTGGAAGACCCAGCAGTGGCCACAGGACTGGAAAAAGTCAATTCTCATCCCAGTTCCCAATAAAGCATTACTTAAGGATGTTCAAACCATCAGACAGTTGCACTTGTCTCCCATGCTAGTAAAGTCATGCTTAAAATCTTGCATGCTAGGCTTCAGCACTATATGAACCGAGAACCTTGAGATGGCCCATCTGGGTTTAGAAAAGGCAGAGGAACCAGAGATCAAATTGCCAACACTTTCTGGATCACAGAAAGCAATGGAATTCCAGAAGAACATCTACCTCTGTTTCAGTTATGCTAAAACCTTTGACCGTGTGGATCATAACAAACTGTGGAAAGCTCTTAAAGAGATGGGTATATAGACCATCTTACCTGCCTCCTGAGAAATCTGTATGTGGGTCAGGAAGCAACAGTTAGAACCCTGTATGGAACAACTGATTGGTTCAGGACTGAGAAAGGAGTATGATAGGGCTATCTGTTGTCACCCTGTTTGTTTAACTTATACACTGAACACATCATGAGAAATGCCAGACTGGGTGAGTTATAAGCTGGAATCAAGACATGCGGGAGAAGCATCAACAACCTCAGATATGTGGATGATACCACTCTGTTGACAGAAAGTGGAGAGGATCTAAAGAACCTCTTGATGAGAATGAAGGAGGAGAGTGAAAAAGGCAACTTAAAACCAAATATTAAAAAACTAAGATCATGGCAGCTGGCCCCATTACTTCATGGCAAATGGAAGGGGAAAAGGTGGAAGCAGTGACAGATTTCCTCTTCTGGGGGTCTAAAATCACTGCAGATGGTGACTACAGCCATGAAATCAGAAGATGATTGCTTCTTGGCAGGAAGGCCGTGACACACCTAGACAGTGTGTTGAAAAGCAGAGACATCACTCTGCTGACAAAGGTCCATATAGTCAAGGCTATGGTCTTCTTAGTAGACATGTACAGGTGTGAGAGCTGGATTGTAAAGATGGTACAGCGCCAAAGAATTGATGCCTTTGAACTATGGTGCTGAGAGTGCCTTGACAGCAGGAAGATCAAACCAGTCAGTCA
>NW_011494744.1:1960617-1967649 GCF_000754665.1 Bison bison bison | reverse complement strand
CTGGATGGCCTCATTGATGTAATGGACATGAACTTGGGCAAACTCCAGGCGATGGTGAGGGACAGGGAAGCCTGGCCTGCTGCGTCCATGGAGTCACAAAGAGTCGGGCACAACTGGGTGACTGAACAGTAACAACATAGCTCTAGTCCCTCTTTTGTGCTATTATTATTATATCTTACATCTATAAATGTTACAAATCCAACAATACATTGTTATAATTCTTACTACATGTAGTTTTTTATTTTCCAAAGAAGCTGAGGAAAGGAGAGCAAGTATATTTATAGAGTTTGTTATGTTAGCCTTATTTACCATTTATAAATCTCTTCATTTGATGCTGAGTTTTTGGAATCAAGATATGCGGGAGAAGCATATTCCAGTACAGCTTTTTCTTATTCCAGTACAGCTTTGCTCCCACATTTGTGCTGTTATTTTCAAATATATTTCTATAGTTGAAATATATATTGTTGTCAGTACAGTTATGTACATGTTGTCTTCTGCACTTGCTTTTTAAATCAGTAAAGGAAGAAAGATGCATTTATACTGTCTTAAAAAAAAATCTTGTATTTGACTGTGGCAGGTCTTACTTGCCCTGACATGTGAAATCTTCAATTGTGGCATGTAGGATCTAGTTTCCTGACTAGGGATAGAACCTGGGCCCCCTCCACTGTGAAAAGTGGAGTCTTAGCCACTGGACCACCAGGGAAGTCACTATAGTGTCTATATAGTTCCATAGTTATCCTTACCGGTGTTTTTGTGTGTGTGTTCACATTGCCATCTGGGCATGCTCTTTGGAGGACTTCCGTTCATATTTCTTTTAGGACTGGTCTGCTGTTAATAATTCTCTAAGCTTTTGTTTATCTGCAAGTGTCCTTATTTTACCGTCATTTTTCTAGAGAGAGCTTTGTTACAAGACTCTTGGTTGGCAGTTTTTTCTTTTAGCACTTTGAATGTATCATCCCATTGCCTTTTGGCCTGCGTTTTTGCTGATAATAAGTCAGCTGTTAATCTCAGTGGCATCCCCTTGTGTGTGGTTTCCCCCCATCCCACCCCCTTGTTGCTTTCAAGATTTTCCTTTTGTCTTTCATTATTTTACTGTGTTGTGTCTGGGAATGGATTTCTTTGTGTTTATTCTTCTTGTAGTTTATTGATTATCTTGAATGTTTAAATTAATGTTTTTCATCAAATTAGGGAAATTTTAACCATTGTTTTTTTAAATATTCTTTCTTCTTTCTCTACTTTGGTACTCCCATCACGTGTATGTTGGTGTGCTTAGTGGTGTTCACATTTTCCTGAAGCTCTGTACATTTCCTTCATGCTTTTTTCTCTCTTGTTTGGATTACATTTTTCTGTTGCTCTGTGTTTAAGTAGTCTGTCCTCTGTCAATTTATATCTGCTGCTGAGATCCTTTGATGAGTTTTCGTTTCTGTTGTTGACTTTTCAACTGCAGAATTCCAACTTCGTTGTTTTTATAATTTCTCTGTCTGTGTCACAAATATTTTATTAGACACTGCCATCATACCTTCTTTCACTGCTTTGAGCATGGTGTTCTTTAGTTCTGTGAACATAGTACTTTGAAGTCTTTGTTAACTCCTCCAGCTAGGCCCTCTCATAGGGCCTGTTTCTTTTCCTGTGTGTAGGTCAGAGTCTCCTATTTCTTTGCCTATCTCATAATTTGTTGTTGTGGTTGAAAACTGGAAAATTCAGACAGTATAGACAGTATATTGTGTTAACTCTGGATACTTAAACCCACTACCACCCTACCACCCTCTGGGGCTTATTTTTGTGCTTGTTAATTAATGGCTTGGCTGTACTGTTTTAATAAAGTGTATTTATTTTCCTCACAATGTGAAGTCTCTGCTGTGGCTCCTCAGAGGGCACAGTCTTGGCACATAGTCACTCTGGAATGACAGTGTTTTTAGCAAAATTCTCTTTGTCTCTTTTCCCTGATCTCTCTGTTAAGTTGTCTGCCTATCTTGGTATCACACTCAGATATTAGACTCCAGTAATTGCTGACTGGTTGCTTTATTGTTTTCAACAATATCCAGGGGCATAAGTTGTTTCACAATCTGATTTAGTTAAATTTGGTCCCTTTTCCAGTGGTAGATTTTTCCCCCCTTTATGTAAGTGATTTGTTGAGGCAGTATGTTTGGGTGAAACTTGCAGGAGTGAGGAAAGTAGGATAGGGAAGAGATCAGTAAATCTGTGGGTTCAGCTTACGTGTAGCCTCAGCCTGATTCCAGGAGAAGCTCTGGAGTTAGAATGATATCACAAAGTTGTTGCACTCTGAGGCACTGAAGCTGAACTTTTACTCCCACCTCCAGCAATCTTTCATTGGCTACAGGCTGCCCCAAGAGTGTGTGTGCTGGCAGCGGGGACATACCTTCCCAGGCGTTATTGGGCAGAGTGCCTCCCGCTTGCAGGAGAAGTGCCTCCCTCTTCTCCAGAGAAGAGGGTAGCTATGAGCCCTTAGCTGCTGGGAGGTGAATAGCACCACCAGGGATCTACTATACACTCCAGCAGCTAGAACACATTAGATCACACTTAGTAAATTTGAAGGAATAAATGGACAAAATTTTCATTTATCTTTCTATTTCATGAGCTTCCCTTGTGGCCCAGCTGGTAAAGAATCTACCTGTAATGTGGGAGACCTAGGTTTGATCCCTGGGTTAGGAAGATCCCCTGGAGGAGGGAAAGGCTACCCACTCCAGTATTCTGGCCTGGGGAGTTTCTTAATGATTTTTCTAGTGAATTAAATCCCCTGATCTCCCCAGTCTTGACTTTTAAATGTTACTTAAAAATTGTGGTAAAATATATGTAACATAAAATTTATCTTTTTAAATGTACAATTCATGTCATAAAGTACATTGACATTGCTGTGCAACCATCACCACCATTCATCTCCAGAACTTTTTCATCTTTCCAAACTGAAACTGTACACGTTTAAATGGTAACTCCCCATTGTCCCTTCCTACCTGCCCCTTGTAGCTACCATCATACTTTCTAGAATATGATTGCTTTAGATACCTCATATAAGTGGAATCATAATTGTCCTTCTGTGACTGGCTTGTCTCACTTAACGTTATGTCATCAAGGTCCATGCATGCATGTTGTAGCTGTGTCAGAATTTCCTTCCTTTTCGAGGCTGGATAATGTTTCATTGTATTTATATATACTACTTTTTGTTCAACCATTATTTGTTTGCTCAGATCGCTTCCAACTTTTGACTGTTATGAATGCTGCTGTGAACATGATGTACAAATATGTGTTTGAGTACAGTGTTAGTTTTTCAGGCCAGTCTCTGAGGTTTGTTCTGATCACAGGAGGACTCTTCACATTTTCTGTGGTTCTTCTTGGTAAACTGACTGATTATATAACCTCTCCTTATTCACCAGGGAGGAGGGCACAGTTCTTGAGGTGCTATGTTCCCCCTTTGCCTGGCAAAGTAATAAAGCCATTCTTTCTCTTTCTCCTGGCTACAAGATGAAGGTGAAAGTTGCTCACTGTGTCTCTGCGACCCCATGGCCTGTAGAGTCCATGGAATTCTCCAGGCCAGAATACTGGCGTGGGTAGCCTTACCCTTCACCACAGGATCTTCCCAACCCAGGGATCAAACCCAGTTCTCCTGCATTGCAGGTGGATTCTTTACCAGCTGAGCCACCAGTGAAGCCCACAAGATGAAATAGAGCTTACCTGTAACAAGGCTAGTCTAAAAGGCAGAATCTCAATTAACATTGTGTCACAGGCAGAGCCTGAGGCAATAGGGAAGGATTCCCTGGCTTAGGGAAGGAACCCTTCCCTGGTGGCTCAGAGGATAAAGCATCTGCCTGCCATGCGGGAGACCTGGGTTTGATCCCTGGATTGGGAAGATCCCCTGGAGAAGGAAATGGCAACCCACTCCAGTATTCTTGCCTGGAGAATCCCATGGACAGAGGGCTACAGTCCACGGGGTCGCAAAGAGTTGGACACGACTGAGTGACTTCTCTTTCTTTCTTTCTTTTACCTGGTTTTGTTCATGTGAGCTCTGTAGTGGTAAAGAACCTGCCTGCCAGGCAAGTCTTGGGTTTATCCCTGGGTTGGGAAGATCCCCTGGAGGAGGGCATTGCAACCCAGGCCAGTATTCTTGCCTGGAGAATCCCACGGACAGAGGAGCCTGGTGGGCTATAGTCCAGAGGGTCACAAAGAATTAGACACAACTGAAGTGACTTAGCACAACTAGTCAAAAGTACTGATACACATATATCAACAAGCAAACGTTAAACCATATAGCTCAGTGTCTCTTGCATTTAGAATTGTTTGATTTTTAAGTGCCTGCTTTAAGCCAATTAAACAGAGCTGTTTTACAAATTAATGTAAATGCAACAGTGTCCAAAGGCAAAGACACATTCTGAGACATACATATATCCAAACAGACACAAGGCTTCCCTGGTGGCTCAGTCTGTAAAGAACCCGCCTGCAGTGCAAGAGATCACCTGCAATGCAGGAGACCTGAGTTCGATTGCTGGGTTGGGAAGAATCCCTCTGAGAAGAAAATGGCAACCCACTCCAGTATTCTTGCCTGGAAAATCCCATGGACAGAAGAACCCAGCAGTCTACATCCATGGGGGCACAAGAGTTGGACACAACTTAGAGACTAAACTACTATCACCCAAACATACACATCGTGAAATCTCATGGCTTCATTTCCCAGACTTAGTCATGAGTCAGTAATCACAGTATAAAACTCACTAGTTTATAGTAACAGTTGGAATAAGTAAAAAGTTTTAAAGCCTTCTTTTCTTGTTTTTTTTTTTCCCCTTCTCAATTTCAGGAATTAGAGATGGTCTAAATAAGTGACCCTGAGAGCCGTAGTCTTGAGGCACAGGGGGAGAAAAGCATTTTCTCTTAGTCGGACAGTTTCCAAAAAGTTTTAATTTATGTTCTTTGGAGTCTAAAGAATATTGTGGCCACACAGTCAAAAGTCATTTTTCATTTTCTTTGGTCATAGTTTTGAAGTAGGAGGGAAGGAGGCGGGACACAGCTTTTGAAAGCATGACATAGCCCAAGGATACAACATAAGCTGATTAGAATCAAAGGGGTCCAAGATGGTAGACAAGTCACTTTGACTAGACCTTGATCCTCAATTAGCAAGCTAAATGACAGACCCAGAGGTGCCATGACAATTCTAGTTTAGTTCAGTTCAGTTCAGTCGGTCAGTCATGTCCGACTCTTTGCAACCCCATGAATCGCAGCACCCCAGGCCTCCCTGTCCATCACCATCTCCAGGAGTTCACTCAAACTCACCTCCATCGAGTTGGCGATGCCATCCAGCCATCTCATCCTCTGTCGTCCCCTCTTCCTCCTGCCCCCAATCCCTCCCAGCACCAGAGTCTTTTCCAATGAGTCAACTCTTCGCATGAGGTGGCCAAAGTACTGGAGTTTCAGCTTTAGCATCATTCTTTCCAAAGAACACCCAGGACTGATCTTCTTTAGAATGGACTGGTTGGATCTCCTTGCAGTCCAAGGGACTCTCAAGAGTTGTCCAACACCACAGTTCAAAAGCATCAATTTTTCGGTGCTCAGCCTTCTTCACAGTCCAACTCTCACATCCATACATGACCACAGGAAAAACCATAGCCTTGACTAGACGGACCTTTGTTGGCAAAGTAATGTCTCTGCTTTTGAATATGCTATCTAGGTTGGTCATAACTTTTCTTCCAAGGAGTAAGCGTCTTTTAATTTCATGGCTGCAGTCACCATCTGCAGTGATTTTGGAGCCCCAAAAAATAAAGTCTGACACTGTTTCCACTGTTTCCCCGTCTATTTGCCAAGAAGTGATGGGACCAGATGCCATGATCTTCGTTTTCTGAATGTTGAGCTTTAAGACAACTTTTTCACTCTCCACTTTCACTTTCATCAAGAGGCTTTTTAGTTCCTCTTCACTTTCTGCCATAAGGGTGGTGTCATCTGCATATCTGAGGTTATTGATATTTCTCCCGGCAATCTTGATTCCAGCTTGTGCTTCTTGCAGCCCAGCGTTTCTCATGATGTACTCCGCATAGAAGTTAAATAAGCAGGATGACAGTTCTAGGGCACCATCAAAAGACCAGAAGATGGGTGGTGGCCCAGTGCCTGGAAATCTCCACCCCTTCCCTAAAATAGTTTGACTAATCCTCCCGCTCAACGTTGCTGTTGTTCATTAGCTCTGTCGTGGACTGCAGCACACCAGGCTTCCCTGTCCTTCACCATCTCCCAGAGGTTGCTCAAACTCGTGTCCGTTGAGTCAGTGATATCATCTAACCATCTCATCCTCTGTCATCCCCCTTTTTCTCCTGCCTTCAATTTTTCCCAGCATCAGGGTCTTTTCTAATGAGTTGCCTCTTTGCATCAGGTGGCCAAAGTATTGGAGCATCAATCCTTCCAGTGAATATTCAGGGTTGATCTCCTTCAGAATGGACTGGTTGGATATGCTTGCAGTCCAAGGGACTCTCAAGAGTCTTCCCCAGCACCACAGTTCAAAAGCATCAATTCTTTGGCATTCAGCCTTCTTTATGGTCCAACTCTCATATCTGTACATAACTATTAGAAAAATAGCAGCTTTGACTCGTAGTACAGACCTTTGTTGGCAAAGTGATGTCTCTGCTTTTTAATATATGCTGTCCAGGTTTGTCATAGCCTTCCCTGGTGGCTCAGTGGAAAAACTCCACCTGCCAAGCAAGAGATGTTGGTTTGAATCTGGGAAATCCCATGGATAGAGGGACCTCGCAGGCCACAGTCTATGGGAACATGAAGAGCTGGACACGACTTGGCGACTAAACAAAAACATAGATGTGCCATAGCTTTCCTTCCGAGGAGCAAGCGTCTTTTAATTTCATGGCTGTAGTTTCTGTCCGCAGCGATTTTGGAGCCCAAGAAAATAATATCTGTCAACGCTTCATACTTTTTCCTCTTCTCTTTGCCATGAACTGAAGGGACCCGATGCCATGGTCTGTAGAGAGGAAAATGAGACCAAATTCAGAGAAACAGGGAGTCAGTCAAGTTACATGTATGTTGCCA
>NW_011494744.1:1950388-1960517 GCF_000754665.1 Bison bison bison | reverse complement strand
TGCCACTTGGGTTTTCCTCCTAGGAGACCTTTAAAAACGAAAGCAGGAGGACTTCCCTGGAGGTCCAGTGGTTAAAAATCTGCTTTGCAATGCAGGGGATGCCAGTTCAGTGATCCCTCATGCCATGGGGCAGTGAAGAGCCTGAGTTCTGCAACCAGGACTCAGTGCAGCCAAAATAAATAAATATCTAAAAAGAAAAAGGAAGAGTTCCCTGGTGGCCTAGTAGTTAGAATTCTGCACTTTCACTGCAAAATCAATCCCTGGTTGTGGAACCAAAAAACAAAAACAAAAACAAAAACCTCACATAGAGGTGAAGATCTCTGGCAATGCAGTTTCCTGTTTCTGCCCGGTGAGTCCACTGGGAATTTTGATGAACTCTCCAAAACTATAACAAGATAATTTTAAAAAATGATAAAATTATGCCCCGCATGCAGATAGTGAAAGAAAGAAAGAAAGTGAAGTTGCTCAGTCATGTCTGACTCTTTGCAACCCCATGGACTGTAGCCTTCCAGGCTCCTCTGTCCATGGGATTTTCCAGGCAAGAATACTGGAGTGGGTTGCCATTTCCTTCTCCAGGAGATCTTCCCAATCCAGGGATTGAACCTGGGTCTCTTGCATTGTAGGCAGACGCTTTACCATCTGAGCCACCAGGGAAGTCATACAGGTAGTAAATTAATGCATTCCAAAGATTTTATTTAACTTATTAAATAATGAGGGAACCAGTAATATGTTACAAATGTTTCAAAGGCAATGGCAAAAGAATGATATTGGCCTATGAGAATGCTGAAATAGATTTATCAATAGGCATATAATTGGTCAGTATCTACAGGGCAATAATAATTGCATTCCACTGATAAAAGTGTGTTACATTTCTATGGGCAAAAGTAACTTGCATCACTATCAGTTTCCAGCAATTTACAGAAATGTAAAATAATTCAAAGACAGTGAAAGCCACAGATAATCTAGAAGGGTGTGCTGGATGAAACATTTAGTGATTGTTTTCTATTATTCAAAATATTTCAAAATTTTCAAAATTATTCAAAATATTTTCCAATTCTTGCCACTAGTTGGAAATATTTTTAAGTTTTCTCTTTTACTATGCTAATGTCTTTTTTTTTGCCATGCAAAAGTTTTTATGAAAATAAAATTCATCAATCTTTCCTTTTTGCTTGAAAGTTTTCCATGATACTAGGTTATAGGGAAATCCACTCATGTTTTCTTTTGGTAATTGTATGATTTTATTTTTTACTTTCACATTTCTGATCCTTTTTGAATTTTCCTGGAGTATGATGTGCCTTTGTCTTTTTTTTAATATTGGAAACCAGCTAGCTATCTTAACACTTCTTATTGAAAAGTATATCTTTTTCACATTGATTTCAGATGCCGCTGGTATCATTTACTAAATTTTTATATGTAGTGGGTCTATCTCAGATTTTTTTTATCCTGTTCGTTGTCTACATGTTTCTTCATGTGCTGTATACCATTATAACATTAATATGCTTGAATTTATTAATGCATTGTTTTTGAAATAGTCTTGTCTTCATAGAATAAATCACATTTGTGTCTTAGTGAATTGCTCTCTTAGTGTGCTGTTGAATTCTGTTTGTGCGTATGCTTTTCAAGATTTTTTTTTTTTGCACTGATGTTCGTAAGTGAGATGGTCTAGTTTTTTTGGTGCGGTTTCCCCACTCCGGTACTCTTGGCCTGGAAAATCCCGTGGGCGGAGAAGCCTGGTGGGCTACAGTCCATGGGGTTGCAAAGAGTGGGACACGACTGAGCAACTTGACTTTCACTTTTCCTCACGTCATTGAATCAATGTTGTGCTCATCTCATTAAATAAAATTAGAAGTTTTCTTTCTTTTTCTGTGCTTTAGAATAGTATAATTAGCATTGATTATTATTTAATCTTTAAAGGTTTGTTAGAATTACATGATGAAATCAACTGGGTCTGGTGCCTCTTTTTTTTCCTTGTATGAGCATCTTAACTCATTTCTCTTGTTTTTTCTGTTACAGTTGGTTTTGTGTTACACTTTGTCTAGAGAGTCAGTAAGTTGTATTCTTTTGAATTATCCATCTCTTCAAATTTATTTGAGTAGAGTTGTGTAATGTAGTCTCATGTTAAAATCTCCTTCAGTTTTTGATGGCTTGTTTTACCCCCCTTGTCAGTTCTCATTTAGAATACAGTATTTGTGATTTCACTTATTTTTTTCCTCGATTAGGTTTGTTAGTAGTTGATATATTTTGTTGACTTAAAAAAAGAAAAATCTGTCTCAGGATTTATTCAGTCCAGTAGTTTATTTTCTAAGTCATTCCTTTCTGCCTTTATATGTAATGATTTATTTCTTCTGATTTATTTTGTTCTTTTTTTAGCTTTTTGTGTTTTGTACTTGATTCATTTATTTTGTTTTATTGAGATAATTATTTAATGCTATTAATTTTTCTCTGGTGACTGATCTAGCTGTATTTCATATATTCTGATATTTTTTCCTCATTGCTATTTTAAAGAAATTCTGCTTTATTTTTATATTTTCAGTTTGATCCAACAGCTTTTTTAATAGTATGTTTTAAAAAAATTTCCAGATGTGAAGTCTTTTTTATTTTAAAAAAAAAGGCTTTTAATTTTATTTCACTACAGTTAGGTAAATCTGTTTTCACTAATCCTATTCTTTGGAATTCATTGAGGTTTTACTATTTGTGGCTTAATATATGGTTAGTTTTCATGAGTGTTTCGTGTACTCTTAAATATAAAGCATATTCTTTTTTATATTTGAGTTCTCATTTTTACACAGACTATTAAATAGGTCGGTTCTATCTTCTTTCTTTCTTGAACTGAGAGAGGTGTGTTACTGTCCCATTTTATTAATTTGTTACTCTCACTTCTTATATCTCTTAGAGTTTCTGTTTTATGAACATTTGTTGCTAAAGTTTTGGGTATTATGTTTTGGGTATAATATATATTATATCTAGATCTTGAACTGTAGTTTTTAGCATAGAGTATACAGGTTATAAGAATAAAGCTCAGTTTATTTTCTGTTTTGTTTTCCATGATGAATGGTGGTTTTTGTTTTGTTTTTGGCTGTTTTGCTGAGAAGTCAGTCTTAAGAGAATTTCGCCTTAATCATAGATTAAAACTGCTGTAAAGGACTTTGGTAGCATATATATATAGATGAGAGATCTTAGGTTATTAGGCAAACTGCACTTTAGATCTGCTATAGACAGTTTGATATTTTTGTTGAATTTTCTAAATTTTTCTAGGGAAATAGTCTACCTCTGCATACATTAATCTGCTTACTTGCTTAAGCTTTTTGAATTAAATTACTTAGCAATTCAGTTTGTTACCCTAGAGGAGAAATTTAATTTATATGTATCAGGTGTTTTCCATTTCTCATCTTTAGCTTTTTACCAAGTAGCACAAAAGTCAACAGGAAGAGACATCTTGGTCAGGAGTGTAAAAACAGGAAGGAGGAAGTCTATTGCAAATCTGTGTTAGCTGATTATCAATTCAGATTTCACCATAAAGGATGTCCATTAACGATCATCGTTGTGCTGTGTTGTTAACCAGAATTTCAGTGAGTGTTAATGTCAGTATTACAGAATGTCAGTCCTAGTTATAGGAATTAATGTTAACGAACAGACTGCACTAGGCCCTTTCCTAAGCATGGAAACAGGATACTATTAGTGAGAGCAAGTTCGAGAAATTGCACATAGAGGAAAACAAGGCAAATAAAATATAACATCAAAAATATAGAGAAAATCATCTTTATTTTTTGCCTGTGTTTGATCTTGATGCTTTGATTGGTTGTATGATCCTTTAAGATGTGAGTGTGTCCTTTTTTTAAAAAAATTAGGATATGTCAGCTCTGTCATTTAAAATATTGTTTGACAGAATACTTTCAACTGAATTAAAGGAAGCACCTGGACATTATTTACTAAAGTGTTCTAAGAGCACACGTAGCAAACTAGATAAAATATTTAATGGGAAAAGTGAATATTTTGTGAACAAGAAATCTTTTTTAGCATTCTTTGGTGAAAGAAGTTAAATTCTTTTTATATATTTCTATGTTTATACACTCCTGGAGTTGCTAAAAGTTCTGTTACTCTGTAGCTACAAGATACCTACTTGATTTAGATACCCAACAGTGGTATTTTAGGATATTTAACTTATCCTGAGTTCTTTACTTGGCCATGTAATATTGTGGAAGTTTTAAAGAAATTAAAAGTGTTGTATAAAAGCTAGATGGCATTATATTATTATTGTTTTTTATTATTACTCTAGAGGCCTGTTTGACATTTTCTTTTCCACAAACATCTGTTTACTTAAACTGCGCCTTTATTTCTGAATTATTTTGAAAGCATTTTATATATCATGGCACAAATAGAAAGTTAGAATGAGGGTTGAGATGACTGTTATTGTGGTATGCCTGTAACCTATTCATTTGGGAAGACATGCTCTAATATGTTAGTCAGATAAGGGGGTTTGTCAACTCCTCGTAACTGTAAGAAGTTGTGTGTGTAGGTGTGTGCCTGCATGTATGTCTTTGTTAAGGATTTTTTGTTTTAGTTTTAAGTACCAAACCAACTTGAATTAACTTAAGAAAAAAAATAGAAAGTTACTGGGTATCCCACAGAAATACTTCTCACAAGACTGGAACAAAGAAGTAAAAGACCATATTTCTTTCTGTTTCTCCATGCTTCACTCTGTCTTCCTTACTCTCTGAGGTCTGGCCTTCTCCGCTTCTCTTTGCCCTTGAGGAGGATGACCACATACAGCTTCCGTACGTCATAAGCTGACTGTTTCTGAATTCTGCTTCAGAATTCCTGAAAGAATGTGTCTGACTGAACTAACTCAGTCAGTTCACCTCTGGTGCAGTGCAGTGTGATGAGAAGAGGTTGTACTGCTCGTCCAGCCTTGCGGATGGTCAGTAGTTTTCAGAGACAAAGAATACATGCAGTTGTGTTTGTGCACTTTTCTAGGAGAAGATCTGTAACTTTTATTAAAATCAGAGAAGGGTCTTGTTACTTCCAGACCCCTGCCTAGAGAAAAATTACTAACTACTCCTAAGAGTTAGAATAGAATTCCCACCGTTTTCAGCAGGTATCCTTTGTATCAGTTAAACTGTTTGTCTTTTTCACAAGGCTGTTTTTTTTCCTGGCTGTGTCTATCATGATTGAATTCCTTCCTCCTTATTTCTCCACTTACTCAATTTCCTACCTATCACGGAATTCCCTTCTTAGGTCATATTGCCTTTATGAAACCTTGGCATCTCAGAGCACTGCATTCTATGTGGAGGTATATAACTACACACACACACACACACACACACACACACACACACACACACACACACATATATGTATATTTTCTGTGTCTGAATTCTTATAGCATGGATTTTTAAGAATGCTACACAGTGTTATTTAGTTGTATGTCTTAATATGTATATTTTATTTCTTTCTTGTATGGCTGTGTTGCACAGCTTTCAGGATCTTAGTTCCCCAACCAGGGGCTGAATCTGGGCCATCTAGTCAAAAGTATTCAGCCCTAACCGCTGGACCATAGGGAATTCCCTGTATACTTTAAGTAAATGTCTTAAATGTAGGCCTAATCTAATAGTCGGTGAGGCCTATTATTGTCATGCATCCCTGATTAGTTCCAACTCTGTTACATAGCATAATGCCATGGGTACAATAGACTCTCAGTAAATACTTTTTGCATTGAATTAATGAAAAACAAGAACCTTCATTATAGAAAACTTGAATATATAGAATAGGAGAAAAAAATCACTTTTTCCCTACTGCTTAAGGATAATCAAAACTCTAGTCATTTTTAATATTAGAAACAACATGCTACTTGTTGAATATTTATTGGTTATGATATTCAACATTTTAAATGTTGAATTTTATTAAATGTTTGAAAATGAAGTTTAATTCTCTGTTTGATTGTCTTCTAATTGTTGCACATTTAGGTGGTTCTTATTTTTTTGTGAAATAAAATAATTTCTTAGGATCTTTGTTCCTGGAAGTGAAAATAATCAAGTAGTAAATAATAGGTAATAGGGCTTCCCAGATGGCTCAGTGGTAAAGAATCCACCTGCCAGTAAAGGAGATGCAGGGGATACAGATTCTATCCCTGGGTCAGGAAGATCTCTGGAGTAGGAAATGACAACTTGTTCCAGTATTCTTGCCTGGAAAACACGACTGAATGACTGAGCGCACAACTGAATGACTAAGCACACAGACACACACAAATAATAGGTAACATTTTTTAATATTTACTATATGCCACTGTTTAAAAAACTTGTTTATGTTATTTCATTTAATCTTCATAAGAAGCAAATGAGGTACCCATTTTGCAGATGAAGAAACTGAGGTAGAGATAGATTAGGTCATTTACTCTAGGTACTTAGTAAGTGGTGAGCTAGATATAGAACATAGGCTATTTGGCTTCTGAGCCTTTGCCTTCTGGCTTAGATTATCAAATAATGAAAGCTGCAATATAAAAACAATTAAATTTTAACTAAAAAATGTTTAGAAGGGAAGAAGGGAAAAAAGGGAAGAAGGTTTATATTAAGATTGGAAACAGTAAGGAATGTGACCAGAACTATACTCAGGAAGGGAGGATCCTCTATCTTAAACTTGTACTGGGTCAGATATAGGTTCTTTATTCCTCTGTGTTCCAAAATACAGGCCTCCAGTAGCTTTAGTTAAGACCAGTTTCTGGTTTGTTCTCTCTAGGACTGGAAACCACTTGATGCAAGAAAGATTACTGACCTTTTTACCCTTATCAGGCCCTTTTTCAGTTCTGAATGATGAAAAAACAAGACACCATCTTTCTCTGCCTTCTCTTTTTTCATCATTTCTATCCTCATTCATTCATTCCTGTAGTAAAAAGAACATAAATCAGGTTTGTTTTTAGCCTTTCTTAGTAGAAGGGCTAGTTCTTTTCAGTTTGGTAGACCAGGCCTAATAGAATCCATGCATAATGGTTTGTTTGTTGTTTTGTTTTCTGTTTTTGCATGCCTGGATGTGAACGCAGGCAACTATTCTTTGTGTGATTTGTGAAGAGAGTGTGTGTATGTATTGTTGTTGTTTGAGTATAGCCAACTTCATTTTAAAGGAGCTTAATTTCAAGAGAATTCATTAATACAGGCATTGCCATAGTAATAAGAAAGAAAGTCTGGAAATGTGTAATGAATATGTTACTGACATATTTAAGATAAAGAATTTCATCTACTGAATGGTGATTTTTCTTTGCAGTGAGCTCCTTTTCTGTTTTGTGCAATATCCTCTAACACTCCTTGTGAGTTCAAGACTTGGATTGTATACTTGGCTCTGGCCTTTTGTAGGCACCTGCTGTTGAGCAAATCCTTTAGTTTCTCTGAGCCTCATTTCCTTCATCTGTGAGGCAGAGATAAAACCGGTTGCCCTGTCTGCTTCCCTAGGGTTCTTGGGATCAAATATAAGATGTATG
Source organism: Bison bison bison (assembly GCF_000754665.1). NCBI lineage: Eukaryota > Metazoa > Chordata > Mammalia > Artiodactyla > Bovidae > Bison > Bison bison. The sequence continues at coordinate 1,953,049 of NW_011494744.1, read as the reverse complement.
CAGAATTGCTTTGTGGATTGCAAAGCACCAGTACAAATGTAAAAGATTATTTTTATTTTTAATTTTGTTAATTTATATTCTGCTTTTGAGTGGACACAGAATTGCTCTTCTCAACCTCTTCTCTCCATTTTTTCTTCTAAGCTGTGAATGACCAGCAGAAGTGGACTTTGTGGTCAGGATAAATAGTAGGGGTTAAGATCAGGCTTGTATCAGGATTACCATCTTTCTCTTTTCTTCCACATTATTTCTCAATTGCATTTATTTGGCACAGTGTCTTTTGAAAAATGCATTGTAAAAATTAAGTATGTATTAATATATTTATTTTTAAAGTGCATAATTTTGGAATCCTTTCTTCGATAGTTCACATGAAATTCATTTGCATCAGACTTTCATTTTTAATATTTTCTACAGTTTGGTAAAGTTCTTTTTTTTACTTCAGGATATACTTACATCTTTTCCAGGACCTCCAAAACTTATTTTTTAAACATTAACTTGACTTGACATGTTTTTTCCCATAAAATGCTTATGTTGTATAGTTCAGAGGTAGTTTTAAAAACTCAAATCTGTTAGAAGTTTTAGATTGTTTTTCATTCAGTAATTTTAGCATTATCCTCATATATAAGACACTTGTTTAACATGAAAAAATAATAAAAATTGTCTATTTGTGGATTTTTCCAAATCTGGTGGAGAAGTGAAATACATTTTCATTTATATTTGACTGATACTTAGTTTTTTTAGATCTTAACTTATGAATCAGTGCTAATTTCCCATCAGTTTTCAATATAATATATAAATTCTTACGTATTTACTACAAATGCAAACAGTGACTTTAAGGTGACCTTTAATTTCTGTGTGTTCTTTTAATATCCGAGTGCCTATGATATATCAGGCACCGTATAATCTATAAAAGTTTATCCTACACTAGATTGTCCATACTTCCCATAGGAACTTGGAGTTGCCAGAAAATTTTTATGGTGGTTATGGTTCTGTTCTGTTATTTTTAAAATTAAACAGTTTTAAAATTCAAGTATAATTGATTTCCAATATTGTGTTAAGTTTCAGGTATATAATAAAGTGATTAGTTATATATATATATATTTTTTCACATTATTTTCCATTGTATGTTATTATCAGATATTGAATATAGTTCTGTGTGTTATACAGTAAATCCTTGTTTCTTACCTGTTTTATATATAATAGTTTGTATCTTCAATTCCATACTCCAAATTTATCTTTCTCCCCCTTCCTTTTCCCTTTTAGTAACCTTACTTTTGTTTTCTATGTCTGTGACTTTATTTGTTTTGTATATAGATTCATTTTTTTTTTAGATTCCACATAGAAGTGATATATACTATTTATCTTTCTCTGTCTTCATTTAGTGTGATAACCTCTAGGTCCATCCATGTTGCTGGAAATGGCAATATTTCATTCTTATGACTAATATTTCATTATATATGTTATATACACAACATCTTCTTAAACCAGTGGTCTGTTGATGGGCACTTGGGTTGTTCCCATGTTTTGGCTATTGTAAATAATGCTGCTGTGAACATTGAGGTGCGTGTATCTTTTGAATTAAAGTTTTCTGTCTTTTCTGGCTGTATGCCCAGGAGTGGGATTGCTAGATCACTTGGTAGCTCTATTTTAGTTCTTTTTTTTGTGTCTATTTTCGTTCTTTAAGCAGTCTCCATAATGTTCTCCATAGTGGTTGCTCCCAATTTACATTACCATCAACAGTGTAAGAGGGTTCCCTTTTTTCCACACCCTCTCCAGCATTTATTGTTTGTAGACATTTTGATGACAGACATTGTGACTAGTGATATACTTCATTGTGGTTTTGATGTGCATTTCTCTAATAGTTAGCAGTGTTGAACATTTTTTTCATGTGATTATTGGCCATCTGTATTTCTTCTTTGGAGAAATACTTATTTAGGTCTTTTGCCCATTTTTTGATTGGGTTTTTTTTTCATTTTTTTAAAAATTTAATTTAATTTTTTAACTTTATAATATTGTATTGGTTTTGCCATATATCAACATGCATCCGCCACAGGTATACACGTGTTCCCCATCCTGAACCCTCCTCCCTCCTCCCTCCCCATACCATCCCTCTGGGTCGTCCCAGTGCACCAGCCCCAAGCATCCAGTATCGTGCATCGAACCTGGACTGGCAGCTCGTTTCATATATGATATTATACATGTTTCAATGCCATTCTCCCAAATCATCCCACCCTCTCCCTCTTCCACAGAGTCCAAAAGACTGTTCTATACCTCAGTGTCTCTTTTGCTGTCTCCTATGCCGGGTTTTTTTTTTTTTTTTTTTTTATTGAGTTGTATATTTTGGATACTAGCCCCTTGTCGATTGCATCATTTGCAAATATTTTCTCCCATTTCATAATTTGTCTTTTCATTTTGCTGATGGTTTCCTTTGCTGTGCAGAAGCTTTTAAGTTTGATTAGGTTCCATTTGTTTATCAGAGAAGGCAATGGCACCCCACTCCAGTACTCTTGCCTGGAAAATCCCGTGGACAACGGAGCCTGGTAGGCTGCAGTCCATGGGGTTGTGAAGAGTCGGACACGACTGAGCAACTTCACTTTCACTTTTCACTTTCATGCATTGGAGAAGGAAATGGCAACCCACTCCAGTGTTCCTGCCTGGAGCATC
>NW_011494744.1:1945351-1948878 GCF_000754665.1 Bison bison bison | reverse complement strand
AATTCTGTTTTAGATACTTTATACAGATGTCCAAACAGATTGTTCTTGTACTTGAAAACTTTTGTAAAAGATTGAAGACAGATTCCTCTACAGTTGTGTCTTGGGGTCTTTAATGTGGCTGCAGTCAGATATTGGTTGCTGGTTGGGCCAAAATCAGCTGAGGCCCAGCGGGACTAGACAGCTGTGGTGGCTCACTCATACTGCTGGCAGTTGGGGTGGCTGTCATTTGGGCATGCCCACATGTGGCCCCTTCAGAATGTCATTTTTAGGATTGTTAGATTTCTTACGTGATGGATAGTTTTCTCCAGAGTGTGTGTGAAAGTTGCATGGCTTCTTTCTAGCTTCTGGAATCACATATTATTACCTGAGTTATGTTCTATTGGTCGAAGTTATCATAAACCTGTCCAAATTCAAAGGAAGGGGATATAGACCCTACCTCTCAATGGAAGATGTGTTAAAGAATTTTGGAACCATGTTATAAAACTATATTTCCTTTCCTGCCCCCTTGAAGAGTTAGGCTCAGTGCAGATAAATGTTAATGATTTAGAGAGCAGCTGTCCTCTGTATTAATGTTACCTGTGCAATGACTGTTTTGTGCACTTAGTTTTCAGTTTCTGTTGTACATGGTTGGTGTTTGATGAATATTATTAGAATTCTCCTTTATCTTTATCCTGCTGTTAATGTTTTTTTTTTTTTTATCTGTTTCCCTTCTTAATTCCACCTGGATTACAAAGAATCAGGGAAAGTTATGGGAAAGTTGTTATTCATGTTAGATATATTTGATGAAATGGTTGGAAAAATGTTGAGTGCTAACATTTAGCATGGTACCTTATGTTGACTATTTTCTTTCTTGCTGTTCTAAATTGCTAAGTGACTGTAGTATAAAATTTTTTTCCCCAAGATAGAGTGGTACTTTGAGCAATCCTTTTTTGTATTTAAGATAGGGACAATGGTGTCTTTGCTATTCGTTGTTTTTTTTGAAAAAAGAATTCTAGATCATGTGACTTTGTGTAAAAGAGGCTTTTCTCCTCAATGATAACTCACTTGCTGTTGTGGAATATTTTAGCTCATTGTTTCTCAAATGGATATTACTGGCATTTTGGGTACCTTAAATGTTTCTAAAGGCTGTTGAAGAGAGTTGCAGTGTTTCAAGTCCCCATTTCTGACTCTGGCTGCAGGTTTTTCAAGTGGGTTATAAACTGGCTTTGAAGAGACTGCTCCACTGAAAAATAAGATTACATTTCCAATTTACATAGCCTAAGATTACCAAAACCATGCCCTTTGGGTAAGAGTACTTCAGTGTATCTTCTCCTAGTTTCCAGGATCCATACAGTGGACACACAGAACTGCTGATGAGACAAAGTCAAATCTCACTGGTGTTTAACCGCCCTTTTATACTCAGGGCTTACATATACCCCATTCTGAAAGAACTTACACTAGTAATTCATCATGTGCTTCTATAAAAGAAATATTTTTGAATCTTGGCCTGAAATTAATTGCCAGATGATTGGTGTGTTGCATGACTAATTGCTGAATTTACCAAATTTGCTGATATACCAAAAACCTGTTTTTAAAACTATTTTTGAGATTGATAGCAAGTAACTTGTATTGGATAGGAATTGGATAGGATGGTTTTAATAGCTTTTGAAAATTTCTGGTCAGTTTTTCTATATTATGTTTACCATTGTCTTCACAGCAGCATTTTTAGGAATGCTTAATTTGTCCAAAGCTGATAATCATAAGGTGGTTAATTTTCATAAATATGTTTAATATTAGAAAAGTATATTTTATAGTTATTAATAGTAACCAAAATTTCAGTACTAATCAGTTTGGTTGGTACTTAGAACATGAAAAACATTCAATATAAATATGAAATTGCTGAAAAAGTATCATAAATAATCTCATTAATATGAAATACCAAATCTTGAATACTAATTACTAGAAATACAAAATTGACTCATATTTTAGAAATTAAACTTGATATGCCATTTGAAACATTGGTGTGAGAACAGAAAAATGCCTGTGGACTGGAAAAATACAGAATGGTCAAAAGGATGCAAAAGCAATTTTTTATTACTAGAAATTTTAAAAAATCATTTCTCAGGAAACAAATAGATTTCCTTTACAGTTAGTGATATAATCTTTTTTTCAGTGAAGACACAATGAAAGAAAAAGATACTGAGAACAGTATAAGGGTATTTTTTATGCTTTTTGACAAAAAATTCCTAATGTTACTAGTAATAAGAAGAGTTCTTTTTCACACAGTAGCTTGTGACTGATGTTTTTCTTCAGAAAGATGTTTTCCTAAAAAAATAGTGAATTGATAACAGAATGTAACATCTGTCCAAAAAATCAAAATAGCTTGAATGCCTCTGTTAGGACATTTGATTTGATGATACAAATGTTAATTTTCAAAGAACTAGTTTTAACATTTAAATGACATGTTTTCTTATATTTATTTTATTACCACTAGGTGGAGCCCTATACATACAATTCAAGAAAGCATTTCAGAAGTATCATTTATTTACTTGTTTAAATTCCATAAGTCTGATAAATCGGATGATCAAATACTAAGAGATAACTCATATTTCCACACTTTGTTATAGGTTAGATATAATGAAGATGGGAAGTGTGTACCAAAAAATTGTTTTTCAGCTATGTTTTTAAAACATAGCTTTTTAAAAATGACATATATAGGAATGCTTTTATGCATTCCTAGTTGCTAGTTAAAAATATGTAAATAACTTTTTCGCAACGGGTTTGCCGCCAGGACACAGGTGTCGTGAAAACCACCGTTAAACCTAAGCCAAAATGGGAAAGGAGAAGACCCACATCAACATCGTTGTCATTGGGCACGTAGATTCAGGGAAGTCTACCACGACTGGCCATCTGATCTACAAATGTGGCGGGATCGACAAGAGAACAATTGAAAAGTTCGAGAAGGAGGCTGCCGAGATGGGAAAGGGCTCCTTCAAATATGCCTGGGTCTTGGACAAACTTAAAGCTGAACGTGAGCGTGGTATCACCATTGATATCTCCCTGTGGAAATTTGAGACCAGCAAGTACTATGTTACCATCATTGATGCCCCAGGACACAGAGACTTCATCAAAAACATGATTACAGGCACATCCCAGGCTGACTGTGCTGTCCTGATTGTTGCTGCTGGTGTTGGTGAATTTGAAGCCGGTATCTCCAAGAACGGGCAGACCCGTGAGCATGCCCTTTTGGCTTACACCCTGGGTGTGAAACAACTAATTGTTGGCGTTAACAAAATGGATTCCACTGAGCCACCCTATAGCCAGAAGAGATACGAAGAAATTGTTAAGGAAGTCAGCACCTATATTAAGAAAATTGGCTACAACCCCGACACAGTAGCATTTGTGCCAATTTCTGGCTGGAATGGTGACAACATGCTAGAACCAAGTGCTAATATGCCATGGTTCAAGGGATGGAAAGTCACCCGTAAGGACGGCAATGCCAGTGGAACCACCCTGCTTGAAGCTCTGGATTGCATTCTGCCACCAAC
>NW_011494744.1:1912533-1944660 GCF_000754665.1 Bison bison bison | reverse complement strand
GTGGAAGAACGGTCTCAGAACTGTTTGTCTCAATTGGCCATTTAAGTTTAATAGTAAAAGACTGGTTAATGATAACAATGCATCGTAAAACCTTCAGAAGGAAAGGAGAATGTTTTTGTGGACCATATGTTTTGTGTGTGGCAGTTTAAGTTATTAGTTTTTAAAATCAGTACTTTTTAATGAAAACAACTTGACCAAAAATCTGTCACAGAATTTGAGACCCATTAAAAAAAGTTTAATGAGAAAAAAAAAAAAAAAAATGTAAATAAAATCATAGTGTAGCAGAGTCTATCTTTGTTTTTCTTCGCAAAGTTTTAAAGTCATCTCTTTTAAATTGATTTCCTATCTGCATTTTTGTCTGATTAGCATTACATTTTGTCAGAAGTTAGATTTTATTGTGCTAAGCTTTTGGAAGTGATGACAGGACTCTTATACTGAAGTCGTTATCTATATATGGAGCACTAAGTTGCAACCGTAGTGGATGAGGGTCGTGGAAAATTTACTGACTTTCTAATGTTCACTCTATCTGGGTTTGTCATATCTGTATTTATTTATAGGAATTTGATTAGGTTTGCCAAGAGACATTATAAAATCCTGGGGACATTTTGAAAGAAGAAAAGCTTATTTTCATTAACATTGTATTCTGCTTGAAAATTTAGAACAGCAGTATATCTAGCACACTCATTAGATGGATACAACTGCTTAACCAGTTTAGGATTCGGAGAATGAATAATGCTGAATGGTATTTCCTTCTTGCCCTGCAAATGAAAATTTCAAAGAATGGTAACTATCATTTGAAGACATAAAAAGGAAAAACAAAAATATGTTTTTCAGAGCCCCTTCAGCTGAGGTCAGCCAAGCACCGGGCCCTCAGTTTTCTCTTCATACTTTGTTCCTCCTTATTTTCTTGCGTTTGTAATTTAATACTGCCTAACAATTAGCTATGCCTCACTTCTCATCCCCTTTTTCTGTTCATCAGATGATTTTACCTGATGGGTGCAACAGTGCACATCAGGGATTCCCTACCGAGTCATTCTCAATTGTTGATCTTCAAAGGTGATCTGGTTAGTTTCTATGCTGCTAACTTCTCTGCATTCTCATGGTGCTTATCACCATTTCTGACTGGAGAGGCTGTCTAAAACAATGGTTAAGAGCACTGGGCTTCTGGAGAATCCCAGGGACAGCAGACCCTGGTAGGCTGCCGTCTATGGGGTTGCACAGAGTTGGACACAACTGAAGCGACTTAGCAGCAGCAGCAGCAGACCTAAGGTTAAATCTTGATCCCACTACTCTGTGATTTTGGACTTAAAATCTTAATATTCCCAAACTACATTTGTAAAATGGGATGCTGACAGTATCTATAGCATCATTAAGCTGTAGTAAATCACTTATTAGTGAGTACATGGTCATGTGTAACTGTTTTTTTTTTTTTGGCAATCTTTACCACCTTAAGCCAGAAGTGGAATATGACTCCTCTTTAGTCCACTATGGAGAAGGCAATGGCACCCCACTCAAGTACTCTTGCCTGGAAAATCCCATGGATGGAGGAGCCTGGTAGGCTGTAGTCCATGGGGTCGCTAAGAGTCGGACACGACTGAGCGACTTCACTTTCACTTTTCACTTTCATGCATTGAAGAAGGAAATGGCAACCCACTCCAGTGTTCTTGCCTGGAGAATCCCAGGGACGGGGGAGCCCAGTGGGCTTCCGTCTACGGGGTCGCACAGAGTCAGACACGACTGAAACGACTTAGCAGCAGCAGCAGCAGCAGTTAGTCCACTAAGTCTCTGGGGGAAATTGCTGCTGCTTCTCTCCATATCTGTCTCCTACACCTTCTTTCCAGATTATCTGTAATTAAGCATAGATTCCTTCAGAGAAAAGAGTGGTAATTCTTGCTGTGTGAAAATTCTTAAAGTAAAAATTGCTTTTCTTTTCTTCCTTTTTCCAATGTTCTTATACGTATCCACCTTTTCTCCCTTCCTGTCTCTATTCACTTAGCTATTTGTTATTGGCCTTATTAGCACACGTTTAGAGCAGTTCCCTGCTGGGTCAGATGGTAAAGCATCTGCCTGCAATGCGGGAGACCTGGGTTCAATCCCTGGGTTGGAAGATCCTCTGGAGAAGGAAATGGCAACCCACTCCAGTACTCTTGCCTGGAAAATCCCATGGACGGAGAAGCCTGGTAGGCTACAGTGTATGGGGTTGCTAAGAGTCAGACACGACTGAGCGACTTCACTTTCACTTTTTTACTGTCAGAGTAGTTATTTCTTACTGTTCATCACCGTGGGTAGAGAGTTAAATCAACTACATGTATTGATTAATGCCTTTGTGAGTACTTGTGTTTGGTTAGATTTGTGCTGCAACTATTAAATTGAGAAAGACAGAACTATGAACTTTCTAGGGTTCTTTTCAGGACCTGAGAATATCAAAGACCTGAGAACTGTGATGAAGTTTGCATTCTGGCACTTGCTTGATCCCTCAATACTTTGTTTAAATGTAACGGATTTCTGTGATTTAGAACATTTCTTTATCTTGACTTCCCATTTCTGTGTACTCTGCTCAGAATGATCTCATTGATACGGATTTTGGTTGATACAAGTGGTTGTATCAGCTTGTGATGCAGTTTGTACTCAGGAGTAGATAGTTACCAAGGATCAGGAAAGATTAAGACTTATCAGTAGGCAGATCGAGACCTACTCTTCTCATTCACAATACTAATTCTTTAATTTTTTAAAATTTCCTGTATTGGGATTTACAGTTCTATTCTAATAGCACAAAGCATGGAATGTGAACAGTGCACCCATTTCAGGCTTTGGTTTTCTGTTAATGGAGAATAGGTATAACATACGTCCTGCTACTGTTTTTCTACATTCTAATAACATCAGTAGGAAAAAAAGTGTTCACCTGCTATAATAATTATACTGCTGTTAAATGTATTAATATATATGCTGTAATACATTATTTTACCCATTGTTGTTGTTCAGTCCTGTCAGTCCTGTCCAGCTCTTTGCGACCCCATGGACTGCAGCACTCAGGCTTCTCTGTCCGTCACTCCCGGAGCTTGCTCAAACTCATGTCCATGGAGTTGGTGATGCCATTCAGCCATCTTGTCCTCTGTCGACCCCTTCTCCTCCCAGCATCAGGGTCTTTTCTAATGAATCAGCTTGTCTCGTCAGGTGGCCAAAGTGTTGGAGCTTCGGCTTCAGCATACCCATATATATGTATATAAATATCATATATCAGCATATATAACCATTTATGTGTGTGTGTGTGTATACATATATATAAATAGATGCTATAATAGATGCACAGGTTGTGTCCTGAATTACTATAAAATGAAAGTTGTTTTTTTTTTAAAACTCTAGAGATTAAATTGGAAAAATACACTAAAGGGTACATTTAAAGAACTTTCTAAAATAAAATAGACTTCTGGGAAATAACCATTGTTTCTCTTCCGTTTATATATTATTGTCATTTTTTAAAAGAGGTAACAGTATCACCTCACAAACTTTCCTTTGGAGGGACATTGTAGCAGGGCAGTCCTGAAATGTCTCTTGCTAGTTTTTTGCTACACTGCTACAGCAGTGATAGGGGAAAAAAAAAAAAGAGGAAGTTTTTTCTGTATATTCTGTTTATTAACTGATATTTTGATTCAGATAAATATCAAGCTTTTATTAAAATACGTAAAAAATAATCTTAGAAAAGCTTATATATATATATATAAGCTTATATATATAATATATATATATTACTTAAAGAAATGTAACACATGTTCACAATTATGAGATAAAAATTTGTTTATAGCATACCAAGGTCAGTTGTGGGCTTCTCAGGTGGTTCTAGTGGTAAAGAACCCACCTGCCAATGCAGGGGACGTAAGACTTGGGTCTAGATTTGATTTCTGGGTGGGGAGGATCCCCTGAAGGAGGGCACAGCAGCCCCCTCGAGTATTCTTGCCTGGAGAATCCCATGGACAGAGGAGCCTGGTGCGCTACAGTCCATGGGGCTGCAAAGAGTTGGACAATACTGAAGCAACTTAGCATGCACGCATGTCAGCTAACGCGAATTTTTCTTTGGGATAATGTTGTTAGTTTAATTAAGAGTTCTTGTTAGCTATGTATATTCATTGTAGGAAAAGCATGAGTTGGGAGTGACATTGAACAAGTCATTTAGTATTTCTGGGCCTACTTCCTCATTTGTGAAAAGGAGGCAATGATATTTTCTGTGGTATGGTGTAAGAAACAAATGAAACATTAGACCTTAAAATTACAAAAGTCCCTATACAAATGCCAGGTGTTACTGGTAGTCGGCCCCTACAGCATGGATAATTGAGTGTTAGGTATTTGATATTGCTATCCATACATAATTGTTCGGCAGATGGTTCACTTATTTAACAGGGATTTGTTTGACTCTTACATGCATTCTGTGATAGTAGCCGGTGTATTTTGAGTACTTGCTATGTGTCAGTTATTGTGCTAAGAATTTTTCATATGTTTGCTAATTTAATCCTTATAACTCTCTGATGTAGATACTTTTTTAATCCCTGTTTTATTTTTGAGAGAATTTGGATTCAGAGAATTTGTGTGGCTTATCTGAGGTTGAACAGCTACTAAGTGATGTTTTTAATTCCATCTATCCATTCGTCCATCTGTCTGTCTATCAGTTCTTAGCATCTGCTACACTAGGGACTCTATTCTAGGGCTGGTTGTACAGCAGGGAACAAAACAGACAAGAACCGTCTGCCTTCCTGCAGCTTACATTCCAGTGAGCAAAAATAAAAACCAAAAGTGTGAAGTAGAGTATATTAAATAGTGGTAAGAGTGATACAGTAACGAAGTGAATTCCTTCATTTTAGGAAAAAAAAAAAAGCAGGAAAGGGAATAGTGTGTGTGTGTGTTTATAATGTGGATATTGTGGCCAGAAAGGGCTTCATCAAGGAAACCAGAAAACCTGAGGGAGGCAGCCATGTGTGAGAAATGTGATCAGAAGAGGAAACAGCATGTGCAAAGGACAGGACAGGAGCGTGCTTGGTGCGTTTCAGAACACAAGGAGGCCAGTGCTGCTGGTGTGCAGTAAGTACTAGGAGATGAGGTCACTGTGATAACATGGGCAGGATTACATAGAGCTTTACAGGCTGTTGTAAGAAAAAGAGTTTTGAGCAGAAGAAAGATACAGGGTTTGACTTTATTTTTAGTGGGATTATTTTGTCTACTTTGTTGAGTACAGACTGAAGAGAAATAAGGGTGGAATCAAGGAGACCGGTTAGGAAGCTGTCTGGAATAATCTAGGGAACACACATGGATGGCTTAGTCCAGGGTGATACCAGTGGGGAAGCAGTGAGATGTGGTTGGATTGCTTTAGTGGGGAGGTGAGAGAAAGAATAGTCAAGAGTGATTTCAAGGTTTTTTGCCTCAACAACTAGAAGAATGGAGTTTACTAAGATGAGGGAAGGCCATGGGAGGACCAGGGTTTGGGAAAGAAGATAGGAATTCATTTTGGCCATAGTTGATATGCTTATCATACATTTGATTAGAGAGATGCACGAGTATGAAGGTCGAAGGAGAGGTCAGGACCAGAAATACAAATTTGGGAGGTGTCAGTGTTTATATAGTGTTTGGGCTTCCCTCATAGCTCAGTCGGTAAAGAATACGCCTGCAGTGCAAGAGACCCTGGTTCGATTCCTGGGTTGGGAAGAGCCCCTGGAGAAGGGGTAGGCTATCCATTCCAGTATTCTTGGGCTTCCCTTGTGGCTCAGCTGGTAAAGAATCCACCTGCAATCTGGGAGACCTGGGGTCAATCCCTGGGTTAGGAAGATGCTCTCGAGAAGGGAAAGGCTACCCACTCCAGTATTCTGGCCAAGAGAATTCCATGGACTTATAGTCCCATGGGGTCGCAAAGAGTCAGACAGGACTGAGCGACTTTCACTTTCACCTTCCATGTTTATAGAATTTAAAGTTCCAAGCCTAGAAGAGATTTAGACTGGCATAGGTAGAAAAGAGAAGACATCCAAGATCAGAGCCTAGTTCTAGCTCAGTTCCTCACTTGGCATGGAAATAATTGCAAAAGACCTGCTGGAGGAAATGGGACTTGAACTGAACCTCAACAGTGGGCAACAGATGGGGGGGCACATTTTTGGAAGGTCCCCAAGATTGCTTTCAGGTTCATTAATTTTCTAGGAGGACTCATAGAATTTAGCAAAGCTGTTACACTCACAGTTACTATTTCCTACGACAAAAGGATATAGATTAACATTAACAACAAGCAAAGGCAGGTCAGGCGGGGTCTAGGAGAGTTCCAGCGGGGAGCTCCAGTTGTCTTTTCCTCCGGGAGTCATGTGGACAGCACTAATTTCCCCCAGTGATGATGCATGGTAACACATATGGAGTATTATTAACCAGAGAACCTCTCCCAAGCCATGGTGTCCAGGGTTTTTCCTGGGGGTTGATTCCATAGACATGGCCGACTGCTTGAATTGCTGACCTTAGTCTTCAGCCCCTCCAGAACTGATCGCATGTGGCCCCTTGCCCCCATTAACTGTAAATCACATTGTAAGTCATATTGTTGCTCAATTGCTAAACCATTTCTGACTCTTTGCAGCCCCATGGACTATAGCATGCCAGCCTCCTCTGTCCTCCACTGTCTCCCGGAGTTTGCTCAAATTCGTGTCCATTGGTTGGTGATACTATCTAATCTTCTCATCCTCTGCCACCCCCTTCTCCTTTTGCCTTCAGTCTTTCCCAGCACTTAGACCATTTTGCATTGTCCAAGTAAACAGAGGCATCTATCAGGCAGGACATTCTGAAGGCTAAACTGCCCAGGAGTTGGGAGCAAGACCCAAATGTTTCTTTGGGTAAGGTTAATCCTTTTGTGCATAGTGGATGGGGAAGTCCCTTGGTGTCAAGACCGCAGGACCTGAGATACAGTAGGAGTGTAAACACAGTGTTTAGAGAACATTGTGGTGACTGCAGTGTGGCCTTGTACTTGAGTATGGACTCTGTTGACTTCCCTGGTGGTCCAGTGGTTAAAACGTCATACTTCCATGGCAGGGGACACCAGTTTGATCCCTGGTTAGAGAGCTAAGATCCCACAAGTCATGTGAAAGTCAGTTAGTTGTGTTGGACTTTTTGAGACCCCATGGATAGTCCATGTAAATCTCCAGGTTAGAATACTGAAGTGGGTAGCCTTTCCCTTCTCCAGGGTATCTTTCCAACCCAGGGATTGAACTCAGGTCTCCTGCATTGCAGGTGGATATTTTACCAGCTGAGCCACAAGGAAAGCCCAGCGATACTGGAGTGGGTAGCCTATCCCTTCTCCAGGGGATCTTCCCGACCCAGGAATTGAACAGAGGTCTCCTGCATTGCAGGCAGATTCTTTACCAACTGAGCTATCAGGGAAGCCTACAAGTCATGAGGCATGGCCAAAAAATAGAAAAAAAAAAAAGAATATGAACTCTGGAGCCACATTACCAGGATTCAGATCCCATGTTCATGTTCATTCCACAACTGCAACTAGCTGTCACTTGCTAGTTGTGGAATCTACGACAGTTTACATAATCTGTAACTTATCTGTAAGTCAGTGAGGGTAATAACAGTTTCTATGTTATAGGCTTGTTGTGAGGATTAAAGAGTTAATATATAAAGCACTCAGAATATGTCCTGACACATAATAAATGCTGTAGAAAGCAGAAGTTTGTTTATTCATTCCTTAATCATTCAGTTAGTGATTCTTTTTTGAGCACTAGTGTGTTGAAGGCTCATCTCTTAAGTCTCAGACCTTTAATTCCAGATACTTAGTGATATATCTAGAGGACTTGTGTCTCTTTAAATACTAACATGTTCAAAAGGAATTAAGTATTTTTCACCCAAACTGTTTCTGCTGCTGCTGTTAAGTCGCTTCAGTCGTGTCCGACTCTGTGCAGCCCCATTAGATGGCAGCCCACCAGGCTCCCCCGTCCCTGGGATTCTCCAGGCAAGAACACTGGAGTGGGTTGCCATTTCCTTCTCCAGTGCATGAAAGTGAAAAGTGAAAGTGAAGTCGCTCAGTCGTGTCCAACCCTTAGCGACCCCATGGACTGCAGCCTTCCAGGCTCCTCCATCCATGGGATTTTCCAGGCAGGAATACTGGAGTGGGGTGCCATTGCCTTCTCCAAACTGTTTCTACTGATGTTATTACTAACAACCTAGTTTGTTTGTTCAGAGATTTTATTTTAAAATATCAGCTTTTGTAGAGATTGAGCTTAATGAAGAAATTTTGGTGAACTGGGAAATTAATGATAGCTTTCTTTTTGTGTCTGTACAGGTCTGTGTATGATGACCAACCAAATGCACACAAGAAGTTTATGGAAAAGTTAGATGCTTGTATCCGTAATCATGACAAGGAAATTGAAAAGATGTGTAATTTTCATCATCAGGGTTTTGTAGATGCTATAACAGAACTCCTTAAAGTAAGGACTGATGCAGAGAAACTTAAGGTAAGAAATATGTTAAAATTCTATTTACCTTTGCTCTCAAATCACTTACATATTTATAGTGCATATTTACAAATTATTATTAAATGTACTGTTTTTAAGTGGATTAGTATACATATTTGGGAATGCTTTATTAATAAAGTTGTTATGCTGATGACAGGAGTTACCTCTCTCTCTCTCTTTTTTTGGTAATGCATTGACTTAACAGGATTTCTTTCCTTACAAGAAATGAACTAAAAAAATTTGCACAGTGAAGGACCTCATTTGGGGTTTTAGAGTTCTCAAGTGACAATGAGTACAATTTTTTGATAAAAAACTATTTTCTGAAAATTTGGAAAAACTTAGGATAAGTGATTGTGTTTTCCAAATTATTTAATAATAGTGAAACTTTTTTTTTCTTCACTTCATAGCAATGTGTAATTTTCTTAAAGCAAGTTGGTCTGCATTTTCTACCACACAGCTAAAACATTATTTATGAAATAAGACCTGGATTTGTTCTGTCAGAATATAAAGTATTTAGTTATAAGAATTGTCCTATTTATCTTTCTTTACATTTTGAGAGCTTAGCAGACAGAACGACCCTGGTTCACCAAAGGTTATGATTAGAAAACCATTATATAAAGGATATTCAGATAACAAGAGACCAAATACGGCATCAATGAGGTCACTGAGCATCATTGTTCAGAAATTAATGAGATTTTTAATAAACCAGAATGTGCTTCCTTACTATGATGACCTAATGAGTCACTTAATATGTGGGAAAATTTGAGGTTGAGCTTTGCCTGCACCTGCAGCATTAAAATGTTGCTGTGGATTGAGATTTCCGTGTTTGATGTTAATCAACCACCCAGTGTTTGCATTCAGCAAAGTATGAATGTTTAATTACCATAAAATGCAATCACCATTTCCTACAGACAATGAATGGCACATAGACCTCATTGAAGTTATCAAAAAGGGACCACTGGTCAATTGGGTCAGTGATTTGAATTGTTTGACAGACTTAGAGAAGCAAGTAAAGTTCAAAAATCTAGATTAAATTTGAGAAGTTTGCCACAGAATCTGTTAAAAAGAACTGTCATAAGTAATTGAAGTTAACAAAAGCCCTTTTCAATCAAAAGTTCAAGTTCAAGCTGTAGAGTTAATTTGAATTTGCATTTCTTTGTTCTAAGTTTCTCATGAAGCATGATCTGATTACAAGGGTGAGCAGTTACATCAGGGCAGTTTTATGCATATTTGTCTAACTAAGGTGAAATTATTTTTAAGGTGCAAGTTACTGATACCAACCGAAGATTTCAAGATGCTGGAAAGGAGGTGAGAAAATGATTTATTTTTTTGTGTATTCAATATGTGGATGCAATTTAACTGTTCGTTTTAAATACGGGCATTTCTTCTCTTTAAGGTGATAGTCCAAACAGAAGATATTATTCGGTGTAGAATTCAGCAGAGGAATATTACAACTGTAGTAGAAAAATTACAGTTATGCCTTCCAGGTGAGTTAAACATCTGTAATGTAACATTCAGCTTGGTGAAATTGTAATTTAATGGTGTTTAATCATTCTTCATTATAGGAATTATAGATTACGTGGTGATTGTTCCCCCAATGCCCATGGTTTTCCTTCCTATCTACTTTACTCCCTGCATTTTCATCTTTTTCCGTATTATAAGGCGCCTATTTGATGGTCTGTCACATCAGTCTCCTAGAACAGCCTCTACCTTTTCATTCCCTTTCAGCCTAGTTTGCCCTTTGTCCCTCCCCAACCCCTCCTTTCCCCCCGCAGAATACTTTCCCATGGAGAGTGTCTTTTGATTCCATTTTCTTTCATTTTCCTAATTTGCCTACTTTTTTAAACCTCTAGTTTTCCACTGTTTTCTTTTTGTCACTTAAGCAGTTGGTCTTTGCTCCCAATTTCATTTTACTAGTAGATAACATACAGAAGTGCCACATATTCTCCCTTTTTCAGTCTTGCCTTTCTCTCCTATGTTTTGGGAAGACTGACTTACTAGGTTTCTGAGTTTTCTGGTCTCTCTGTTAGGACTCATATACTACTGGGACATTGCAAATAAATTCTGAATAAACTAGCCAGTATTTTCTTTACCTGCATATACCCTGTTCAAAAAAAGGAAACAGGTAGATGACTTCTTTTTCTTAATATAGTAAGCTAAATCCATCTCAGTGTCCTATTTTTTAACTTTTTTTTTGTAAGGAAGGAACCTGAACCTCCCTATCCAGGGAGATAGAATAAGGTGCTTTGTATAATATTCACATAATGTAAATTTAGCTTAGACTACACATTACATTACATTACATTAGCATATTGTATTAGCTAAAGAAAAGTTATTTGCTGACTTGTAAGAATAAAGTTTCTTTTTTTCATTGTCACTGAAGTTCTGCTCATCTTAATTTCTGATGGACCAGGGATATGTGCACTTTAACTTTGAGTAAATAAAATACCTACTTATTGTGTTAGATTTTAGGGTTGGAAACTTAGTTCCTTATAATAATGCTTAATAATACCTCTTTGCCACCATCATATACACTGAAATAGTCATGAACACAGCCTCTTAAGTTTGAATGCTTTGTCCTTGAACTGTAAGAAGTAAGCCTAAAAAAATTGGGTTCTCATGGAATGAGGAAGAGTAAATTCAGCTTATTCAACCCTAATGAGCTGTTTGAAATAGAGAAATAAAGGGAAGTAGAAGTTAAGAGTTTTTTACTGCTACTGTCTTTACTCTCAAGGCTGAACAGGAAATCTGAGTTCATGTAAACATTGTGTTCTTAACAGCCACATCCAGAACCACCACTTTCCCTCCATCCATCCTTCTATCTAATTATTCACTCGTACATACTTTTCTGTGTCAGGCATTATGGTAGATATTAGAAATATAAAGTTGAAAATGATGTTGTCCCAGCTCTGAAGGATCCTACTGTCTAATGTGAATAAAGACAAACAAACCATTACTGTATAATTGCCTAACTTCCTCCTTAGATTAAGAGGGGTAAGAGAGGATATAAGAAGTCACAGGGTAAACAATGAATTTTCCTGGTGTTGTAGTTAGTTATTTTGGGGAAAGTATTATTTTTATGTGAAAACAATATGGAAATAATATAAGGTAGATGTGAAATTTACATGAATTGTTGAGATAAAATAGACTTCAAAACAAGTTTATAGTTGTAGCAGCAGTTTTAGGCTTTTTCCTAGGTTATGTGTTCACTCTAATGCTTTGGATGGAAAATG
This sequence comes from Bison bison bison, assembly GCF_000754665.1. Taxonomy (NCBI): domain Eukaryota; kingdom Metazoa; phylum Chordata; class Mammalia; order Artiodactyla; family Bovidae; genus Bison; species Bison bison. The sequence goes on along the minus strand of NW_011494744.1, from coordinate 1,932,959 downwards.
TGAGATATATTACATTGCAATAAAGGGACTTTGATAGAGATATACATGGGGTCTGCAGAGTTAGGGCTGGTTCATTATAGCCACCACTGCAGTTTTTATGGTTTTTCAGACAATTAAACAATATCTTTTGTGAACTTGAAACCCCCTAGGGAGTAGCCATAAAAGTGTAAAAAATCTGGAAAAAAATGTGTCTATCTCTCTTGTCTAGGAAAATGTGAGCTAGCTTAATGACCTAACAGTAATTCACCTGCTTTATACCTCGAAATTCTACTAAGGATGAGTGGTACTCTGCATAGTTGCATTGAGACCTTTTTGGTGGCAGTGTGTCTTCTTGCTGAAGCTTCTAACAATTTTATTGAATAATTACATTTCTGAGCCTTTGATGGAAATTATAAACAAAGATACTTTGTTACGTTTCTTTATGCCTTTATTATAATTTACTCTGTGCTGTAAACTTTTGAGATTTTTCTTTTTCTGTGAATTTGGTGTAAAATTTTGTTTCATGAGCTACAGCAGTTACCTTATTTATTTAGTATATTGAATCAAAATCAGTTAATCTCACTATTGCTCAACTTTCTCTCTCAAGTAACTAAGACCACACTTCTCCTTCCACTGCAGCAAGAAATATTAGTAAGTTTTTGATTAGGATAATTGTTACTAGGTTGATGTCTCAGTTTTAGGTGTCAGCCTATGCAAGTGTTGCCAGTTCGATATAATGTATTAATTTATGTAATAGAGTGTTCAATATAAGCAGAAACTAAAATGTTTTCATTTACTTGAAGTATAAAATTTTATTTGAAAATATAAGCCTAAATCAAAGTACAGAGAAAATTATTGAATTTACAGTATGCTCTTCCCTGCTTTATTTTCATCTTTCAATATTAACTTTTTTAATTTGGAAAGCTAAAATAAGTTTTCTTTTTTAATGCAGTGCTGGAAATGTACAGTAAGCTAAAAGAACAGATGAGTACAAAAAGGTGAGTTTCTTTCCTGTTTTTAATAAGAGGTTTTTTCCTATTACTGAAAGCATAAAGAAAATGACTGTAAATTATAGTGAATAATCTGAAGTTTTGCTTTCTATGTTTAACTGTTCTTTGTTAATGCAATTTACCAATCAGGGTCTTTCAATACAGCAATCCTTATCCATTTATTTTTGGATCCTTGCCCTTACATATCAAAGGTTGGTAATACTGATGAAAGACAGTATTCTGAACAAGAACGCAAAAATATTAACATGTTAATGTTGCATACAGTCAAAGGCTGAGTGTGTATTTTGTGAAAGCAAAGTGTGGGTAGTTACATATTAACAATCTGGACTGTGTAGTTCATGTTCTGTTTTATAATACACATGAATACATGACAGATGAAAGATGATTTAAACTAGTTTATGGATCGCCATAGGAGCGTTAGGTATAATTATGTTTAAAATGTTTTAAAGATGAACAATTTTAAATTGTATAGAAAAATTAGAATCAGACATGCTTGAAACAGAGAAATAATCACTTCTTGTTTATTAATAGCTACTTAATTATCACAGCGCATTATATGCAAATATATACTCAAGAGATTTGTATATGTACTGCTTTGTGTAATGCTTTGCATTGAACTTTATTGGACTTTATCAATTGGTACTAATTAGTAGAATGATTTTATTCCTTCCTAATACATGACCCACAAACTATTCTGAAAGAGTCTTTTATTTTATGTATATATTATTAATATATATTATCTATCAAAGTTGTACATCCTCGTATTTTAAATAATAGTTAATAGTTCTGTGTGTTTGTTGCAAAAAAAGAAAGACGAGACATCACCTTCCCTTCTTGCCATTCACTAGTCCTTCTTCCTAGGGTCAAAAACTTTTCCCTTTTTTAAGAAATTATTTTGGTGTTTACATTTATGTCTTTAAATAACTAAATTTACTGTTGCTTCACTATTTTCAAGCTTGGGGCATTATGTATTCCTTCAGATGTTTCATAATCTAATACTTATATGTAAATTTCCCCATTTGTCCCCCAAATGTCTTTTATATATTTTTTGTCCCTGTAATCTAGAACAGCCTTCCCACTTTGCTTTGTTTTTCATGAAAGAGTTCAGATTAGTTTTAGACCGGGGCATTTTGGATTTGTTTATTTTATCATGTTTAGATTCAGATTAAATGTTTTTGGTAAGAGTACAACATAAATGATATTAAAGCAACAGAAGTCATGTGCTATCAGATTATTTCTAGATTATCCTAAATTTGATCATTTGCTTAAGGGGATGGCTTAAGAAAAGGTATGTTTTTCTCTTTGCAGCTAATAAGTAGATGTCTGGTGATTCCCTGGTGAGTGCTCATATTTAGTGCATGGTGTGTGTGAATGCTCAGTCATGTCCAACTCTGTGCGACCCTATAGACTGTAGCCTGCCAGGCTCCTGTGTCCATGAGATTTTCTAGGCAAGAATACTTGAGTGGGTTGCCATTTCCTCCTCCGTGGGATCTTCCTGACCCAGGGATTGAAACTGCAACTCCTGAGTCTTCTGCATTGCAGACAAATTCTGTACAGCTGAGCCTAGTGCAATGGACATAGAAAACTGATTGGAAGCTCTGGGTGTATGGGTGGGACTGGTTTATTGTGAGTTTCACTGTAAAGTTATCTGGAGCGGGCCCTTTTAGTTGGGGAGTTTGTGATGTTAGAATCTGGAGTTGTTTCTTCTGGGACTGGTTAGATTTTCTAGAGGAGACTTCTCCTGTCTCCTCTCTGAAGGGTAAAGATTTGACTTCTGGTATTCTGGGTTGTGAGTTGGAGAAGAGGGCATCTACTATATATGGGCTCAACTAATCCTTTTCCCAGGTGGCTCAGTGGTAGAGAATCTGTCTGCAATGCAAGAGACACAGGTTCAGTCCCTGGGTCCAGATGATCCCCTGGAGAAGGAAATGGTGATCCGCTCCCATGTTCTTGCCTGGGAAATCTAGTGGACAGAGGAACCTGGTGGGCTACAGTATATGAGGTTGCAAAAGAGTTGGACAAGACTTAAGAGACTAAGCAGCAACATATTATTGCCCTCAACCTTGAGTAGTGTCCCCCATTTTAGAAATTATTTGGTTTGGTCTGTTTAGCATTTTGCCAAGATGGAAAAAGGCAGTTGTTTAGATGCTTGTCAGGAAGAAAATCTAGGGTCTGCTTCTTAAACACATTTTAACCAGTACTCCTTACTTTAGCCCTCTGTTGGGGGTTTTGTAAGGGCTATTCCTTACAATAGCCCTTCTATTGGACACTTGTGCATCCATAAATAGTGAAATTCCTGTCACTTCCTGTACTTTTTGGAGTTTTTGTAGGATAAATTAGGTTATTCTTGGTTTTCCTCTGTTGAGTTAGAATTCATTTTCTCAGGTCTCAGGTCTATCAACTTTCCAGATTCTAAAATTTCATTGTACTCTTTTCCTTATCTCTTCATCTGTGTGGGTTTATGCTATTTAAAAAATCCCTTCATTATCTTTTTATTGGTGTTTCAAAAAGGAGTAAAGCGGAAAACATGTATTCAGTATGTCATCTCACTAGATACTTAGTCCCTACTTATCTTGTTTGGGCTTATGGTGCCCTGCCATATGTTTTTGTAAGTACGGGTGACCACATGGGGTAATGAAACACTGGGTACAGGCAGGTGTTATTCCTACTGATCAACTGGAGGTTGCAAATTCAGTGACCTACAGAATCAAGCTAGCACACAGTTGTATTTGGTTTGGCGAATATTGTTTTTTATTAGTTACTGTTACTTACATTTGTTTAAAAAATATCTGGATTTATATTTGGATGACTCCCAAATTGAATCTCAAATCTTAAGCTCTAGTGTAATGTCTCTGATTCTTTTTTTTTTTTTAAGCTTTTTATTTTATATTGGGGTATCAGTTCAGTTCAGTTCAGTCGCTCAGTCGTGTCCAGCTCTTTGCCACCCCATGGACTGCAGCATGCCAGGCTTCCCTGTCCATCATCAACTCCCAGAGCTTGTTCAAACTCATGTCCTTCAAATCGGTGATGCCATCCAGCCATCTCATCCTCTGTCGTCCCCTTCTCCTCCTACCTTCAATCTTTCACAGTATCAGGGTCTTTTCTAATGAGTCATTCTTTGCATCAGATGGCCAAAGTGTTGGAACTTCAGCTTCAATATCAGCCCTTCCAATGAATATTCAGGATTGATTTTCTTTAGGATTGAATGGTTTGGTCTTCTTACGGTCCAAGGGACTCTCAAGAGTCTTCCCCAGCACCACAGTTCAAAAGCATCAATTCTTTGGCAGTCAGCTTTCTTTATGGTCCAACTCTCACATCCATACATGATTACTGGAAAAACCATAGCTTTGACTAGACGGACCTTTGTTGGCAAAGTAATGTCTCTGCTTTTTAATACGCTGTCTAGGTTGGTCATAGCTTTTCTTCCAGGGAGCAAGCGTCTTTTAATTTCATGGCTGCAGTCACCATCTGCGATGATTTTGGAGCCCAAGAAAATAAAATCTGTCACTGTTTGCATTGTTTCCCCATCTACTTGCCATATTGGAATACAGCCGATTAACAGTTGCGGTAGTTTCAGCAAAGGGACTTAGCCATATGTACACATGTATCCATTCTCCCCCAAACTACCCTCCCATCCATCCTGCCTTATAATGTTGTGCAAAGTTCCCTGTGCTATATAAAGTAGGACCTTGTTGGTTATCCATTTTAAATATAGCAGTGTATACATGTCAGTCCCAAACTCCCTAACTATCCCTTACCCCCACCCTTCTCCCCTGGCAACTGTAAGTTTGTTATCTAAGTCTGTGGATAATCTGTTCTATTGTGTAAATAAGTTCATTTGTATCATTTCTTTTTAGATTCCACATATAAAGTATGTCCTACAATATTTCTCTTCTTTGTCTGACATACTTCACTCAGTGTGACACACTCTAGGTTCCTCCATGTTGCTGAAAATGGCATTATTTCATTCTTTTTAACAGCTGAGTAATATTCCATTTTATATATGTACCACATGTTCTTTATCCATTCCTCTGTTGATGAGTATTTAGGTTGCTTTCACATCTTGGCTGTTGTGAATAGTGCCACTGTGAACACTGGGGTGCATGTAACTTTTCAAGTTGTGGTTTTCTCTGGGTATATGCCCATGAGTGGGATTACAGGATCATATGGTAGCTCTATTTTTAGTTTTTAAAGGAACCTCTGTACTGTTCTCCATAGTGTCTGTACCAGTTTACAAACCCACCAACAATGTGGGAAGGTTCCCTTTTATCCACACCCTCTACAGCATTTATTGTTTGTAGAATTGTTGATGATGGTCATTCTGACAGTGTGAGGTGATACTTCTAATTTCCTTAAATGTATTTTACTTTAAGTCTGTACTATGTACTTTTTTGATGGTAGGAGATGTGGATGAGAGAGATATCATGAAATCATATATCAAATAATATAATTAAAAATTTGGAACTATTATCCATATATATTTAATATATGTATATGATATGATTTAATATGATATGTATATTATGACTATGATAATGCTTGTGATGTTGTAGATTTAGATGAAATGCAGTATTGTTTGTTAGTGAATTTTCTTCCTGCAACTTTTTCATATGGTTTATAGTTTGTCATTAGTATGTAGAAGTAAATGTTATTTTCTTTACCTTAGCTATAACAGTATCCTTTTTGATGGAAGTGATGGAATGATTATTTGGTCTTACTTGTAAAATAAATAAAATAAGAACCTTTACAGATTGTTCTTTTTAACTTCTCACAGATATTATTCAGCTCTAAAGACTATGGAACAATTAGAGAATGTGTATTTTCCCCGGGTTAGTCAGTACCGGTTTTGTCAGCTAATGATAGAAAATCTTCCTAAGCTCCGTGAAGATATTAAAGAAATCTCCATGTCTGACCTCAAAGACTTTTTGGAAAGCATTCGAAAACATTCTGACAAAATAGGTGAAACAGCAATGAAACAGGTGAGAATACAGAGAACTTTATTTACTGAAATATAATTGATTTACAATGTTGTGTCAATCTCTGCTGTACAACAAAGTAACTCAGTTATGGAGATACGTACATTTTTTAAAAGGAAAACTTTAATTTAATGGTATTTAATAATCTAGGTTATAGAATATATCCAAAGTTTACTTTTTTTTTTTACTTACATAAAAGGCTTGTTTAAATTTTATCCTTTCCTTTGTTTAGTCACTAAGTTGTGTACAAGCCTCTTATGACCCCATGGACTGTGGCCCACCAGGCTCCTCTGTCATGTCCAACTCTTTGCGACCCCATGGACTGTAGCCTACCAGGCTCCTCAGTCCATGGGATTTTCCAGGCAAGAATGCTGGATTGGGTTGCTATTTCCCTCTTCAGGGGATCTTCCCAGGGATTGAACCCGGGCTTCCCGCATTGTAGGCAGACGCTTTTACCATCTGAGCCATCAGAGTTTGGAAGCAATGTTCTAAGTAAATGATTTTTTACTACAAAAATTGAATATCATAGACAAAATAAGTTTGGGCACAGAGGGAGAAAGAGAATTCTGATTTTTTTTTCCCCAGTGATAGGTTAATGGTGTTAATGGGTGAGAAGGGACAATGATTTTCTTAAGCACAAGCCTCTAGAGCCAGCATCAAGGTTTAGGTGAGGGTAGAGGTAGATTTCTGTGATGTACATGGTCTGATTACCTGGGAGTAGAAAGGCCTGAATAACAGTAGTATAGCTCTTAGAGGAAATTCACCCTAAAGAGGCAGTGGGTAAACTTTCTACATGCTAACGGAACAGAGTAGCTACAATCTGGCCTCTCCCAACAGAGGGAATGTTCCACTAATATGCATCAAGTACCATTTCCTTCCTCAGGGGATCTTCCTGACCCAGGCATCAGACCTGGGTCTCCTGCACTGCAGCTGGATTCTTTACAGTCAGAGCTACCAAAACATTAATTAGGCATTAAATAGTGAGATAAAAATGCTGGAATTAATCCTATAGTTTTTTCAATCTCTGATAATGAGGCTCTGATAGTGAAGTATCACTAAAATGCATAAAAGAAAATATAAGGTTTCTCAATTAATCTGTATGAATACTCATTTTTGTCAATAATTAAGTCAGTTGTAGGATAACAGTTTCTGCCTTTCAAGTGTTCATAAACTGTGGATGCTTTCTGTGGAAAATGAAATAAGCTTGCAACTTGATATCATAGTTTTCTGTGAGGTTAGTAGACATTTTTTTTTTCTACAAATAATCCATTGGAGTTAAGGCAGCATATTTTATGTATGTTCCAGTATGATATCATATCTTTTAAATTTTTCTAGCGTTAAGTTTATGTCTTTAGTTTTCCTCTTAAAAAAGAATTAGTGGTAATTCTTTTATAAAATCTTGACAGTGCTCCAAACCAAAGGTCATTAAAATAATTGAATCACTAGTTGACCTGAGGCTTCCTAAGTGGCTCAGTGGTAAAGTATCCGCCTGCCAGTGCAGGAGATGCAAGACACAGGTTTGATCCCTGGGTTGAGAAGACCTCCTGTAGTAGGAAATGGCAACCCACTCCAGCATTTGTGCACGGGAAATTTCATGGACAGCAGAGCCTGGCGGGCTGCAATCCATGGGGTTGCAAAGAGTCAGACACAACTGAGCATGCATGCACATACATTAGTCAGATTCATTGAATCAGAGAGCGGGATGGTGGTTGCCAGAGGGGAACGAGTTACTCATCTACAGATGTAGTTTCAGAATGAAATGAACACAGTCTAGGGAATTCCCTGGTGGTCCAGTGGTTAGGACTCTGGGCTTTCACTGCTGTGGGCCTGGCCTCTATCCCTGGTCAGGGAACTGAGATCCCACAAGATGCATGGGGTGCCCATTAAAAAAGAAAAGATGAACAAGCTATAGAGGTCTTCTGTAACTATTATACCTATCAGCAATAATGTATTAAAGTATTGATGTACACATTGAATATGTACACTTAAAAATTTAAGAGAGTAGATCTCATGTTAAATGTGCTTACCATAATAAAGTAGAATTGAAAAAAAGAAAGTGAAAGGAAATAATCAAGAGAAGAAATCAGTATAATAGAAAACAAAGTACAGTAGGGAGGATCAACAAAGATGAAAATTGGTTCTTAACCTTTTAAAAAAAATTGATAACCCCCTGCAAGACTCTTGAAAAAAGGAGGAGGGTACAAATAAATCATGAATAAAAAATGGGACATCATTCCGGAGCCTGTACCTCCAGACATTAAAAAGATGAAAAAGTACAAAGAAATTCTTAAACCAGTTTTGACCACAATATTTTTTCAAATAACCTGAACTTTTCTTTTCCCCAAATAGGCACAGCAGCAGAAAATCTTCACTGTTACTCTGCAGAAGCAAAATAATGTAAAATTTGGGAAGACTGTGTATATAAATGATAGAATTCCAGAAGAAAGGAATGAAATTGTATTGAAACATGCATTTGAGGAAGAGGATGAGAATGAAGAGGAGGTGATGGGAATTTGTTTCTTTTTCTGTTTTTTTGTTTTTATCTGTTCCTTCATTCCTTTCTTTTCTTCCCCTTTTACTTTCTTTTCTTCCTCCCTCCCTCATCTATTATTGGGTGGTTTTTTTCTGCTTGAGTTGTACTGTCTCTGTGAGTCCTGCCATGTGTAATGTGAACTTAAGTAGATCAGTTTGTAATGATATTAGAACAAAAGAATCATTGAAAATGTTAGATTGCATAGTGGGCAGATATAGATTATCTATATAATATATGGATAATAAAATATAGATTATGTCTTATATTGGAGAAGGCAATGGCACCCCACTCCAGTACTCTTGCCTGGAAAATCCCATGGACGGAGGAGCCTGGTAGGCTGCAGTCCATGGGGTCGCGAAGAGTCGGACACGACTGAGCGACTTCACTTTCACTTTTCATTTTCATGCATTGGAGAAGGAAATGGCAACCCACTCCAGTGTTCTTGCTTGGAGAGTCCCAGGGACGGGGCAGCCTGGTGGGCTGCCGTCTGTGGGGTCGCACAGAGTCAGACACGACTGAAGTGACTTAGCATTAGCATAGCATATGTCTTATATATAACATAAATAAGATATAGATTTGTAGGCTACAGATAGTTTAACCTAGGTGTTCTGCAATAATTAACAGTAAAAGTATAAATTTAATTTTTTTTGTAGTGATCACTCATAATTTAACTACCTGTGGCAAACATTTAATTGCATGATGGCTTAACCTTGCCAGTTAGACTAATTCTGGATACCCTACCTTTTTTTCTTTGGTTGGTGCTGAGATAGTACAAAGAAATTTTAGTATGATTAAAGTTAAATTTTTAATTTCTTAAAAAAGTTTTATTAAGTCTAGAAACCTTGAAATTGTCTGTAAATATTTTCTTTCTTTTATTCTCTATGTTCAAATTCATTCCTTGTCTAGTGCTTCTTTTATTCTTTTTACACAGTCATCTGTTGAGCCTACTTTTTATCTTTTCCATTGAATTCCTTTTGAATTAGTTAATACCATAAGAAGTCTAGTATTCCCAATTGTTTATAAGTTTTACCTTGTCAATGAGATTTTAAATTCTTTTTTTAAGGACACTGTTAGGGTATAGTAAGAACTTTTAATTGATTGATTAAAAAGGAACCATATAAATATATGTGTCCATGGCTTCTCTGCGGAGAAGGCAATGGCACCCCACTCCAGTATTCTTGCCTGGAAAATTCCATGGATGGAGGAGCCTGGTAGGCTGCAGTCCATGGGGTCGCTAAGAGTCGGACATGACTGAGCAACTTCACTTTCACTTTTCACTTTCATGCATTGGAGAAGGAAATGGCAGCCGACTCTAGTGTTCTTGCCTGGAGAATCCCAGGGACGGGGGAGCCTGGTGGGCTGCTGTCTATGGGGTCACACAGAGTCGGACACGACTAAAGCGACTTAGCATAGCATAGCATGGCTTCTCTGTGGTTGTGGGAACCACTGAGTGTTCAATGTGTACATTTGCATTATATGCCTTGAGGATAAGTGAATCTGTATGTATTTATGAGTGTGTGTGTATATGTATGTTAATATTTGTATGTATGTATATACATATATTTACATATATAGTGGATGTCTGATATACAGACAAATAAATTGCCTTAAAGGGTTTAATGTCTTTCTAATATGGAATTAATGTGACCTGAATGGTCCCTTGGAATAAAATAAACATTTTTAAAATCTGCTTTTTTGTTCTTCTTAATCAATATTCAAAGAATCTCTGTCTTTTCTCCCTTGAAATTCAGAATGGTGAAAATGAACCATCTAGTCTTTGTATCTCAATTTTCCTGGATCTGTTTTGTGTATCTTTCAACTGTTGGAAGCATTGCCATCTTCCCCTTCCCGTAATCCATACTCTAAGAGAAACTTGGTTGTTTCCCTGTTCTTTCAGATCTATTTAATTATTACTACATTTTATTTCTTTCATTTTCACAAATAAATAACTGTAATAAAAATAATTTAAGTTCACTCAGAGGATTTGTAAGACTAGAAACGTGTTCCTTTAAAAAGAGTTTATTTCACAAGTTTGGGAAACTTTATGTTACTTTGTTTCTTTCTTTGTAAAGTGTACTTTAAAAATATTAACGTCTCAGAATCAGGATACATCTTAAAATTGATGATATTATAGTTTCAAGTGGTAGTGTTTTTTCCTTTTTTAGTGTTCCATAAAATAAAAGTGATAATATCTTAAATTTGATGAAATAATGCTAAGTGATGCATAAGGGAAGGAGCTTCACCTGTAACTAAGTTGTACATTTGTGCACTGTCTTCTTCAGAAGCAGTAGTTATATATCTAGTTATCCATGGCAGTTTTCTGATAATCTATTAAGCATGTTAAAGATATATAGGTTCCCTGCTTTATTGACCTATAACCTAAAATAATCAACAATGATGATAAATATATAAAGAATAAGGTATGAACAGGTGCCAAAACATAATAAAAAGGCATTGTGTTTCTATTATATGCTTTTTATGGTTGCTAAATGTTATAACATGAAATCTATGAATCTTCTTGTCTAATTTTAACTTTGTATTATTCAATAGTAGACTAGTAGTTTGACCTATAATTTTAAAAATTTGTTTTATTTTTTCAGGTCTTAACTGTACAAGATCTTGTTGATTTTTCCCCTGTTTACCAATGTTTGCATATTTATTCTGTTCTGGTAAGTATCTTTTATATACGTGTATATGTGTATGTATACATGTGTGTGTGGGCCCACATGTGGGTGCATATACTTATATTATTAAAAAGACATGTATGCATTTTAGGCCTGCTTTTCTAAAGGCTGACTACAAGTTCATTGAGCTGCAAATCTACATGCAGTGTTTATTTGTGAAGTATCCACTGCATGTGAGGCATTTACTTCTTTCTTTAACTTATGATGTACTTTGAAGTATACTTTTCATGTATACTTAAAAGAACTTTCCATTTCTTCCTTCTTGGCTCTGTACAGTTGTATCACAGTTACTTTTAAATATGTTACTTATGTATCTGTTATGCCAGACTACATTGTTTTCATTTTTGGTTGAACAATTATCCTTTTATTTTAATATAATTCATATACCAAAACATTTACCTTTCTAAGATATATAGTTTAGTGATTTTAGCATATTCACATGGATGTGCAACCATTACAAATAGTTTCCGGACATTTTATTAGTACAAAAGGAAATCCCTTACGTGTTAGCAGTCACTCCTTACTCTCCCCTCACCTCAGTCCCTAACAAGCACTAATTTACTTTCTGTCTCTGTGAGTTTGCCTATTCTGGGTATTTCATATAAATGGAATCATCATATATGTGGCCTTTTGTGTTCAACTTCTTTCATGTGGGTAGAAGTTTAAGATATTAATTGAAATTACTCTTCTTTTTTAACGTAGACATTTAAAGCTGTAAATTTCCTCCTAACCTCTGATTTAGCTGCAGTCTCTGAGTTTTGATGTATTGTGTTTTTGTTTCCATTTATCTCAAAGTATTTTCTAATTTCCTATGATTTCTTCTTTAACCCACTAGTTATTTAATGGAGTTAAATAACTAATTTAGCTTAAATAACTAAACACCAAGATGGAGTTTAATCTTCATGTTGGTGAATTTCCCTAAAGTTCTTCTGTTACTGATTCCTAATTTAATCCCATTGATTAAATCAGAGATCATATTTTATATGATTCTAGTCCTTTTAAATTTATTGAGGCTTGTCTTTATGGCATCACAATGCTCTATCTTGGAGAATGTTCCATATAAACTTAAGAATAATGTATACCTGGCTGTTGTTGGATGCAGATTAATGGTAAACCATGTTAGAAACAATATATTGTCTTGTGGTGAGATATGTGTAGTTCTTATACAACATGTTCAGAAGTTGAGACTTGATAGCTAATTTTCCTACTTAGTTTCCTTCACTGACAGCCGTATTTTCTTTGGTCAGTCAAAAATGTATAAAGCCTAAGTGATAAGTTGGGCAACTGTCAAATTGTTTGAATTTGGCTTTGAGTGAGTGAAGTCGCTCAGTCGTGTCCGACTCTTTGCGACCCTGTGGACTGTAGCTCCCCAGCCTCCTCCGTCCATGGGATTCTCCAGGCAAGAATACTGGAGTGGGAACTTGGCTTTAGTTTTCTTAATTGTCATGACTCCAAACAAGGTAACTGCCTATGAACTATAATGCCAAAATCTTGTTCTTGGTATTCAATGTGAAATACCATTCCGCTTTTAATTCTAGTTGTTAGAAACTGAAAAATGACCCTTACGGAATAAAGAAGTTATCTGTTTAGAAATGTGTTTGTGTTATGTGTGTTTTTATTACTCTACTGATTTTATTTTAGGGTGATGAGGAAACATTTGAAAATTATTACCGAAAACAAAGAAAGAAACAGGCAAGACTGGTATTGCAACCCCAGTCAAATATGGTAAGTATATGGAAATTTTGAACTGATTATGTTGTCAGTTTTTAACCCCTTTAATTTCTTCAGAGCATGGATTCCACTGAAAATATTTATTGAATACCTACCACTTCCAGTAATTGGTTTAGGTGTGAAGGTTACAGTAGTTCAAATGGATGAGTCCCTTCTCTCATGAGCTTACATTCTATTAGGGAATACAGACTATAAATAAATAAGAAAAGTCAATAAATATGAAATGTCAGGGAGTGGTAATTAGTTTCTGACAGTATGGTAGACTGCTGCTGCTGCTAAGTCGCTTCAGTCGTGTCCGACTCTGTGCGACCCCATAGACGGCAGCCCACTAGGCTCCTCTGTCCCTGGGATTCCCCAGGCAAGAATACTGGAGTGGGTTGCCATTTCCTTCTCTAATGCATGAAAGTGAAAAGTGAAAGTAAAGTCACTCAGTCGTGTCCGACTCTTAGCGACCCCATGGACTGCAGCTTACCAAGCTCCTCCGTCCATGGGATTTTCCAGGCAAGAGTACTGGAGTGGGGTGCTGTTGCCTTCTTCAATGGTAGACTGAGTACCTTAATTAAGTAGTCTACTGAAAAAAACAACTAAAGATGCTGGATAAAACATTTTTTTAAAATCTTAAATTCTTTTACATGCACTGAGGATCACATAGGAAAGTATAGTCCTGACAGAGACTAAATAAGTAATCTGGAGGGGCTATGTTTGTGGGATTTTTATCAGTCATTCTTAAGAATACATGTATTTTTTGGCTATAAAATTGTGACATATTTGCTGTAGAAAAATAAGGAAAAAATGAAATAAAATAATCCATAATGTAAAAAAACTACTAAGTCAATGTGAAACTGTTCTATATGTTGGTTATGGTGATACGTATGTGACTAGATACATTTGTGGAAGCTCATAGAAGCAGCACATGAAAAAGAGCTTTACTGATATAACTTATACCCCAGTACACCTAAATGTAAGATATAGATGGCAGCCCACTAAGCTCCTCTGTCCCTGGGATTCTCCAAGCAAGAACACTGGAGTGGGTTGCCATTTCCTTCTCCAGTGCATGAAAGTGAAAGTGAAGTTGCTCAGTCGTGCCTGACTCTTAGCGACCCCATGGACTGCAGCCTACCAGGCTCCTCCATCCATGGGATTTTTCCAGGCAAGAGTACTGGAGTGGGGTGCCATTGCCTTCTCTGATAAACAAAATAGGAAAACTTAAATGAAGACAAATCCAGACAGGCATAATGAAACACTGTGCGTGAGTTCTAAGTCACTTTAGTCATGTCTGACTCTGCGACCCTAGGGACTGCAGCCTGCCAGGCTCCTCGGTCCATGGGGTTCTCCAAGGCAAGAACACTGGAGTTGGTTGCCATGCCCTCCTCCAGGGGATCTTCCAGACCCAGGGATTGAATCTGTGTTTCCTGTGGTTCCTGTATTGCAGGCGGATTCTTTACCACTGAACCCTGGGGTAAAGTCCCAATGAAGCACTAAATGTAGCTTTTTCCCTAAGGGGAATCTGCTAAATGGGAAAGCATGAGTTTTAAGGATGTAGAAGTATAGAGGCAGAAGCCCAGAGTCACCCAAAGAAGGTGATGAGAGATTCTCTCCTTTACAAGGCTGAGACTCCAAAGAATTATAGCTCATTATTGGAATGACCTAGAGAGAAAGCCATCTTGCAAAATCTCTCAGGTCCTTCTGCCAAACATACTAAAGAAAATTGCCTATCCCAAATCCTGGTGCTGAGTGAACAAAGAAAAAAATCCCTAATAATTCATAAGAAGCAGTTCTTAACATGTGTTTGCAATCCAATTTCATTCTACTTGGATTGTCAAAAAAATCTCAGGCTGAAAATTTAAAGTCGTTCCATTTTGATCTTGTCTCCAGGTGTCTGTTAGAAGCAAATGCAGATCTTCTCTGAACCTTCATACCAAGTTAAGAGTATCCACAGTTAAAGTTTCAATAGGAAAATTAACAACTCATACTCAGAACTAATTATTGAACAAGTGAGAATCTTTAGAAATATTGACAACAGAAATAAATTGTAGAAGACTTTCAATATTTGAGTTATTAGGCATAGAATATAAAATAACAGTATTTTATATAAAATAACAGTATTATATTTAAAGAAAGAAAAGCTTGCCCTTCTCAATAGGGAGCCATAAACTATAAAGAAATTACCAAAAAAATGTGAAAAAAATCAAGTAGAACACCTAGTAAAGATATATGAGCCAAAATGAAAAATTTTGTGAACAACTTTTAACAGTTGATGAATTCTCTTAGTTGACCTGAAGAAATTATCTAGACAATATCACAGAGAGCAACTTGAACTCTCATAGGCTTCTGATAGATATGACTGTTGTACCAATTGTAACTATTTGGAAAATAGTTAGACAATTTGTTATAATGTTAAGCAAATACTTATCATATGACCCAGAAATCCCACTCCTAAGTTTTTACCCATAAGAATTGAAAATGTATCTACATAGTGGCTTATTCCCACTCCAGTACTCTTGCCTGGAGAATCCCATGGACGGAGGAGCCTGTTGGGCTGCTTGAGTGACTTCACTTTCACTTTTCACTTTCACTCATTGGAGAAGGAAATGGCAACCCACTCCAGTGTTCTTGCCTGGAGAATCCCAGGGACGAGGGAGCCTGTTGGGCTGCCTTCTGTGGGGTCGCACAGTCGGATACGACTGACGCGACTTAGCAACATAGTAACTTTATTCATAAATACCAGAAACTAGAAACATTTCAAATGTCTATGAGGTAGTGAATAGATAAACAAATTGTTGTATCTCTACATAATGGAATGTTATATACTTAGCAGTAGAAAGGGAACTGATACATGCAATAACATGGATAAATCCTTTTTTTTTTTTTAAACAAGTAAAGTGTTTATTAGGAGGAAAAGGAGTATAGTATGTGTGGATAGATACACAGGTGAGCTCACAGAGAGGGTCCCTGAGTCACTGTCTCGTGGCAATTGAAATCACTTGTATCAGGCATTTCTTCTGGGTTTCCTTTGGCCAGTCATTTTGATTTGCCTGGTTCACAGTCCATATTTGGTGTATCTCAGGATCCTCTTGACACGGATAAATCTTAAAAGCATTACTGGAAGTGAAAAAATTCAGATACAAAAAAATTACATATAGTGTAATTTGTGTTATATGACATTTTTGAAAAGGCAAAACTATAAGATAGAATGGGATCAGTGGTGAAGGGTTAGGGATTGGGCAGAGTGATTCACTACAAAGGGGCATAAGGGGAACTTTGTTATGAGGTAGAAATATTCTCTATCTTGATTTTGGTGTGGTTTCACAAATGTCTATATTTGTTGAAACTCATTAGACTCTCATATGTAAAATTTGCTTTATGTAAATTATAACAATAAATTTAACTTTAAAAACAAAGATAAGAGAAGACCTTAAAAATACCCAGAGAGAAGAGGTTATTTTCAAGTAAACAAGACAGTGGAGTATTTTCAATGCTGAAGGAAAACAACTTTCTACCCGAGATTCTCTATTCAGTGGAACAAGGACAAAGACATTTTCAGACAAAGAGGAGGAGAATTTGTTACCGAGATACCCTTAGAAGGAAAGAAAAGACTGTAGTCAAAAAGAAAGTGATGCCAAATGGAAAAAATGAGATTCTAAAAGAAATGAATAGCAAAGAAAGTATAAATATGAGGATAAACCTGTGTTGACTATAGAAAATAATACTAATACAGTATTATGGATAGAATTTAAAACAAGATAGAATCTTATCTTTAAAACGAGATAGAGTCAAAATGCACAATAACAATAGCATAAATATTAGGGTGAATAGAATAAATATTAGGAAGTTATTGAAACTGTTTTGGAATTATCCAGAAAAGAATAAAATTATTAATTAATTTTAGAGTTTGATTATTTAAGTATGCATAATGTAATTTCTGTAACAATTAGAAGAATAGAAACAGTATATAGTTAAATATAATTTAAAAAGCTTAAGTTATAAAAAATTCATCTTAGAGCTGATAAAAAATGTTAATTTGAATCTATAAGTACTTGATAACATTGACTTAAAGTATTTAAAGCAAAATTGCTGCAACTAAAAGGGTAAATTAAAAAATCCATAAGCATTGTGGATGCTTCAGTATCTTATAAGCCATTAGACAGAATAGCAGTAAGAATACAGAACATGTTTAATAATAGGCTTATCTAATATACTTAAAGCTCAACATTCAGGAAACTAAGATCATGGCATCCGGTCCCATCACTTCATGGCAAATAGATGGGGAAACAGTGGCAGACTTTATCTTTTTGGGCTCCAAAATCACTGCAGATGGTGATTGCAACCATGAAATTAAAAGACGCTTACTCCTTGGAAGGAAAGTTATGACCAATCTAGACAGCGTATTCAAAAGCAGAGACATTACTTTGTCTACAAAGGGCCGTCTAGTCAAGGCTGTGGTTTTTCCAGTGGTCATGTATGGATGTGAGAGTTGGACTATAAAGAAAGCTGAACCATGTAAAATATCATGTAAGAAACGAGTTGCCAGTCCAGGTTCGATGCACGATACTGGATGCTTAGGGCTAGTGCACTGGGACGACCCAGAGGGATGGTATGGGGAGGAAGGAGGGAGGAGGGTTCAGGATGGGGAACACATGTATACCTGTGGCGGATTCATTTTGATATTTGGCAAAACTAATACAATTATGTAAAGTTTAAAAATAAAATTAAAAACAACAAAAAAAAAGAAAGCTGAGTGCAGAAGAATTGATGCTTTTGAACTGTGGTGTTGGAGAAGACTCTTGAGAGTCCCTTGGACTACAAGGAGATCCAACTAGTCCATCCTAAAGGAGATCAGGCCTGGGTGTTCATTGGAAGGACTGATGTTGAAGCTGAAGCTCCAGTACTTTGGCCACCTCATGCTAAGAGGTGACTCATTTGAAAAGACCCTGATGCTGGGAAAGATTAAGGGCAGGAGGCGAAGGGGATGACAGAGGATGAGATGGTTGGATGGCATCACCGACTCAATGGACACGAGTTTGGGTGAACTCTGGGAGTTGGTGATGGACAGGGAGGCCTGACATGCTGCTGTTCATGGGGTCGCAAAGAGTTGGACCTGACTGAGTGACTGACCTGAACTGAACTGAATAGACTGGTGGTCCGGTGGTTAAGACTCAGTACTTTCACTGCCATGGGCCCAGTTTGATCCCTGATTGAGGAACTAAGATCCCAGAAGCCATGCAGCACAGCCAAAAAAAAAAAAAAAGAATTCTGTTTCACACCTGTAAAAACACTTTTTAAGAGTACATATTGAGCACTGTAAAATGTGACAACATACTATGTTATAAAGCAGGTATCAAGTTTGTGTCATGTAGACTCTATTCCCTGATCATAGTATTTTTAAGCCAAAAGTGTAATAACAGCCTCCTCCCTGAAAAAAAATCCAGATGTTTTAAAATTTTGATCACTTTCATGAAATAAAATACAATATTTGAACTTAATTGAAATATTTTATGTAATAAGCTCTTACGAAATTCAAATAATCAAATATTTTCTTTTTGTTCAAATTATGAACAATAGGAAATTGTAGACCATTTCAGAGGAATTTGACTTTTATTATGAATCAGATAAAAAAATCATTAGAAGGTGTTTAGGAAACGATGTATTTATTTGATTAATTTTGAAAAGTATTGTTCTGGCAGCTGTCTGGAGAATAGACTGAGGAAACAAGCCTGAAAGCTTGGAAGGCTAGGTAGGAGAATGATGTAATAGGACTAGTGAGAGATGATAGTGGATTGAATTAGCTTACTGAGACGAAGGTTCTGACTTTTTAATTTGCTTATTTTGTCTCTTTTTGAATGCAAATTCCATGAGGGTAAGGACTTTTTGTTATTTACCAGTGTATCCCTTGTGCCTTAAAATATACGCTTATAGTAGACTCTCAATAAATATTTGTTAACAAATGTTGTACTGATTTGCAGCTACTTTTATGTTACTGATATCTATTGTTTTAAATTGATTTTTATTTTTCATTTACAGCATGAAACAGTTGATGGCTATAGAAGATATTTCACTCAAATTGTAGGGTATGTATCTAATATGGCAACAAATATTATTTTGATACTGTGTTAAATGTCAAAACTAATTATTTTCTATTTAGGTTTGAATTTTGTTTCAACTCGTTATTTTGCAATTGCTGTTTTTAGGTTCTTTGTGGTGGAAGATCACATTTTACATGTGACCCAAGGATTAGTAACCAGGGCATACACTGATGAACTTTGGAACATGGCCCTCTCAAAGATAATTGCTGTCCTTAGAGCTCATTCAGTAAGTTAGATAATTTATGTTACTAAATTTTTAATTCAGTTACTTCAAGAACTTATGAATTGGATAGTGTCAAAAGAAAGTTGTACCTTCATTAGTTCTACATTTTTTTGAAAATTGTCAGATTTGGAGGCAGTAATGTTAGGCTTTTGTTTGTGTGGTAATATTGAGCTGTGATTTTGCAACTGACTGGGGCTTCTGAAGACACTTTCAGTCCAGCATTATAGAAGATGGAGAATTATGCTGTTCTCATTAGTCTCAACTGACCTCTTCATTAGATCACTGAAAAGCACCATGAAGAAAGGGTTTTTAATTATCATTCCACATTCTTTGTTTCCAAAATAAACTCCACCATTAAAACTCAATAGAACTTGTTCTTGAATGTTTATAGCTTATTTGCAGTAGTACACTTATAAATGTCCTAAAAATAATGTGCAGTTGTCAAAATTTAAACTCATTTGGAGTAGTGAGTCTTTAGGTAATGAAAACTTTTTTATGAAGAAGGGTAAAATGATAAAATATTTTTATAATATGCCTTTTGTGGAAGTAAAAATTATGTTATAAGGACTAATGAAATTAATAATTTCTTAGTGTGCACTTTTTCTTAAGATAGTTTTGGAAGTTTGCCTTCAGTAAAATTTCCCCAAACTTAAAATTTTATAATCTATTATTTAAAATTTTGTTATTGAGAATAGAGATTGAAAATATTTTGAAGAAAGATTATTAATTTAAGTGATACTTAGATTATAAATACATTTTATTTTTACTTATCAGGGACATAGATTCTGGGTACACTATTTGTCCAATGAACTACAACTTTTTCTATTATATATAATAAAGAACATTATATTTTATCATGGTTTATATTCTGACCAGCTAAGAATATGTAATATTGTAGTATGCTCCCTATTGATTTCATGACATCGTGTATGAAATCATATTATATTAAATGCAATATATCATATTTACAATCTTACTAAATGCTATTAAGGGAGCACAAGTGAATTTCACTATCCTTTTGAAATTAATTATTTTCCTTTGATGGATTACTAAGAAAATACTTAAATTGTCACTTAGAAAAATATAATTGATTGCATCTCTTTTATAATAGAATAAATAAATAATTGAAAAGTAGAAATATAAACCATTTTTTCAATTTGAAATAACTAGTTCTTTAAAATCTAAAGACTTTTTTGGAAATACAAGC
>NW_011494744.1:1912133-1912433 GCF_000754665.1 Bison bison bison | reverse complement strand
GAGTTGCCAGTCCAGGTTCGATGCACGAACTGGATGCTTAGGGCTAGTGCATGGGACGACCCAGAGGGATGGTATGGGGAGGAAGGAGGGAGGAGGGTTCAGGATGGGGAACACATGTATACCTGTGGCGGATTCATTTTGATATTTGGCAAAACTAATACAATTATGTAAAGTTTAAAAATAAAATTAAAAACAACAAAAAAAAAGAAAGCTGAGTGCAGAAGAATTGATGCTTTTGAACTGTGGTGTTGGAGAAGACTCTTGAGAGTCCCTTGGACTACAAGGAGATCCAACTAGTCC
>NW_011494744.1:1908119-1912033 GCF_000754665.1 Bison bison bison | reverse complement strand
ATCATTGCTTTGACCAAAGTAAGTGTGTGCAAATTTCAGGAAAATTTCTTTTCATATAGTACCTAAAGTGGTTTGTCATGTCATGATCTTTCCCTAATAATTTTTTAGTGAATAGAGGAAGTCAAATGTGAATCTGATAATCAAGACTTGAAATTTATTGTAAGTCAAGCAAATTTAAGGAAAAATTTTCAAGTTTTATTTCTTAATTTTTAACCAAGTGACTCTGGTGTGTGTGTGTGTGTGTTTGTTTGTGTTTCTACCCCCACTTACCCTTCATTCTCCCAGTCTTATTGCACCGATCCTGATCTTGTTCTGGAGCTGAAGAATCTCATTGTAATATTTGCAGATACTCTACAGGTGGGTGATAATCTGATATTCAGTTAATGGCTATTTGAGCACATAAAACTATTCAAAATATAGTGTAGACCATACTCATTTCTTGTATTGTGGCTTAATGGTAGTAAATTAGCAATAATCAAATGTTTACTTATGTATTGATATTCTCCTATCACTTAGAACTTTTCATACTACTGCTTTCCTGATTATGAAGCTTGGACAGAGATCAGGGAATATTACCATCTTTTAAAATATTGGTCATTCTGTTGGAGTAGATATAGTATTTTTGCAGTTAAAAAAAAGTACAAATGTAATGGGAAAAACCCTGAACTAGAAATTAGAATATTAAAGTTCTGCCTGAGGAGAGTGAACGTGAGCTGTGGAATCACAAAGACCCGAGTTTATGTTCAGCTTTTGCTGTTGACTAATTGTATGTTTACAAGTTTTCTGAACTTCAGATCCTCATTTGTGAAAGTGAATTTATTAATTACTAGTTTTCAGAATTGTTTTGAGTTTTAAATGTGATGCGATATATGAAAATAAACGCTAGTTTGAAAGCTGTTATGTACTCATTTCCTTCCTAATTTCAAGTGTGCTATGACTGTAAGCAGATCACTTTACTTTGCATTTTGGAGTTTTTTTCTTTTTAACATAAGATTAAAACTGAATTGTCTGAAAACTCATTGTCTTTGTGGTTATCAATATCAAAGTTTTGAACTTGTCCCTCATTTTTGATCACAGATAATAAAGAATTGATGAAGTTTTCATGCTTAAACTTATGGGATTTTTGATGTTTGATTGATTGATAGATGTTTGATTGGTTGATAAGTTTTCAACCATGCTTAAATTTATGGGATTGTTACAGCTGGAATAACTTTTTGTGAAATATAGACCAACGTTTTCCAAAGTGTGATACTAGTTGTATGGTCAAAAATGTTTAGAAAATGCGGAGTGAAGTAAAAGAGATTTTTCTGCTAGAAGCAAGTTTATAGCATACATTTCCAAAGGTAAGGTGATTATGTAGCATTTTCCCAACATATCTGACTCTTAAATCTTTTTTTTCCCTTAGAGTATCTTTTCGATGTAGAGGTTCATATAAAGTGCTTTAGGAAATGCTGGGGCTTCCCTTGTGCCTTAGTTGGTAAAGAATCTGCCTGTAATGTGGGAGACTTGGGTTCGATCCCTGGGTTAGGAAGATCCCCATGGAGAAGGGAAAGGCTACCCACTCCAGTATGCTGTCCTGGAGAATTCCATGGACTGTATAATCCATGGGGTCGCAAAGAGTTGGATACAACTGAGTGACCTTTACTTTTAGGAAATGCTAAACTATTTGTTTTATCACAGGAGTCCATCCTAGAATAATAGTTACCTATTTTATTCTTAAACCTAAGGAGATAATATCACAAGCTCATTTAGTAAATTATTTTATTACCTTATATCTTCATTAGTTTTTACAGCTTATAAAACCAGAATAATTTGGGACTTTTTTTCTTTCATAAATTTTGTGACTAATGTACCTGTAATACTGATCTCTCTGCAAAAAAACTTTAGTAAGTTTTATTAAAGACTGCCTTAATATTTGGGGACTATTTTTAAGTAACTTGGAGTTTTGCTGTCCTTATTTACTCAAAGCATTGCTACTCAAAATATGGTCTGGGGACCCCAGGTCAACAAATTGTTTGTTATGGATCAATAATGAAAAGAAATTTCTGTCAGAATGTAGATCAACTACGTCACTAAAGTACAAAATTTAGCTCAGTTGGTTTTTGTTTTTGATAACAATAGCAGCATTGATTGATATCAGTAGCAGCATTGATTTATATTCTGGTGTAAACTCTTTATCTCTCTTTTAAAAACCGTACAGACTGTTCTTGAATTGGCATTTTGAGTACAACTGTAGATTTCAGTTTTAGATTAAGTATTTGGTATGGTTCCAAGGAACTCTGCAGAGAATCAAAGAGTAGTAGGCAATATTCAGGTTACAGAGGCATTAAAAAAGTAACATTGATGGATTGTAAATATACCTTTCTGATCTTACTGCTTTGAAATAAAGTTGAGGAAAACAAATCAGTTCTTGCTTATTTAGAAATCGTGCCATATTTTCATTTTGCTGTAAATTGACAAGCTGATTATTAGGTAGATCTTACATTGAATTAAATAAATGCTGGCTTTTTAAGTTGTACTTAGTAATTGAAAAGTTGAGAGAATTAAGAATGATCTTTTCTAATTAATCTTAAAGCATATTGCACAATAGTTCATTTTAAAAATTGGTACTTTACCATCCTAAGGGAATTTTTCTTTTTAAAATGTTACTATTTCATCACCTAAAACAAAGCTAACTAAACAATAAAGTGAAAAATCAAAACACAACATAGCATGTTCATAGTTCTGCTTATTGCCTATTAAGCAAATGAAAAGCAAGCATTTATCAATTCATTCATTAACCTTTTTTGAGCACCTGCTATGTGCTAACAGCTAGATAATATAGATATATAAATCAGTATAACAATAGGGACATAAAGATTCTTGAATTTAAGAAATTCAGTTGTAAACAAATAAGATGTATAATAAGACATACTAATTTAGTAATATATTAAAGAACTTTGGGCTCTTGGAAGATAGAATGATAACTTTGATTCCAGGAGTTGGGAAGGGTTATACGGAAAGTTGAAATGTGAGCTGGATTTTGAAGGAAATGTGAGTTCAGCAAGTAGATATGAAGGAAGAGGCATTAATGACAGGCAAATAGCGTGTGTCAGTTATAGGTAACTGACTATACTGTCTCACCATAGTATAGTATGGTGTACTTTGGCCCCCTGATGCAAACAGCTGACTCATTGGAAAAGACCCTGATGCTGGGAAGGATTGAAGGCAGAAGGAGAAGAGGGCGACAGGGAATGAGATGGTTGGATGACATCACTGATTCAGTGGACATGAACTTAGGCAAACTCCGAGAGATGGTGAAGGATAGGGAAGCCTGGTGTGCTGCAGTCCATAGGGTCACGAAGAGTAGGACAGGACTTGGCAACTGAATGACAACAACAAATAGTATGATGGGCATGAAACTGGCTGACCAGCTTTGTGATGTTAGAAATTGTAATGTTTAAATGTAAGCAAAGAAGGGTAGAGAGTGGTAATAAAAGCTGATTAGGTAGTTTTAGCCAGATTGTGGCATGTTTTGTGAGGCTTTAGTAAGCCTCCTCTAGGGGAATGGTATGATCAGCTTTGCACTTTTAGATGATAATTTTATGAATTGGCAATAGAGTGAGTTGAGAGAGACAGATGGTTGGAATTTCAGTTTAGAAAGCTTTTACAGTGATCTAGGCAGGGGATGTTAAGGACCTAAAATAAAACAGTGGTACTGGAAAGATTTCTGAAGAAAGAAAGGTAGTAGATGATGGAGAAAAATGATAGATTTGAATGAAATTTGTAAAGGAGGTAAAATCAAAAGAATCTGATGAGTGGTTAGATATTTGTTTTGGGGGCATTTAGACAACTGAGCGACTTCACTTTCACTTTTCACTTTCATGCATTGGAGAAGGAAATGGCAACCACTCCAGTGTTCTTGCCTGGAGAAT
>NW_011494744.1:1901962-1908019 GCF_000754665.1 Bison bison bison | reverse complement strand
TTTGGGGGCATTTAGACAACTGAGCGACTTCACTTTCACTTTTCACTTTCATGCATTGGAGAAGGAAATGGCAACCACTCCAGTGTTCTTGCCTGGAGAATCCCAGGGACAGAGGAGCCTGGTGGGCTGCCGTCTCTGGGGTCGCACAGAGTCAGACACGACTGAAGCGACTTAGCAGCAGCAGCAGTAGCAGATGACATTTAGTTTTCTTTCCTGAGAAATTGGATTGATGATAGAACTATTAACAGGAATAGGAAGTAGGAAGAACACTTGGTTTAGTAGGAAGATATGAGTTTAATGTGCTTGTTGGTGGACTGGAGATGTCTAATAGCTGTTAGAATTAAATATTTAGAATTTATAGAGGTCTAGCTAGAGATACAGATTGAGAATAGTCAGTGAACGTAGTGTTTGAAGTCAATTGACTTGAAATTGCCCTAGAGAGCTAGAAGAAAAAATTGAAGGATGGAGATAGAAGGAAAAAGAATCCAGAAGGATTTCTCATAGATAAAAGGAGAACAAAGAGAGAGTGGTGTTAAAAGCAGAAGAAACAGAAGTAAGATAGAATGAGAGATCATAGAATTATTTAGGAGATACTCCATGATATTATTGACAGCAGTTTCAACAAAGGAATAGGGGTGGGAATTAGATTGTAGTAGGTTTGGCTAGGGAAGGACAGAGGAGGCAGCTGCAGGGCACAGAAAATTGTAGGAGGACTTTTTTGTTTCCTTTAGTTGTTCTTGTTTTAAAGATGGGAGGCAATTTAGCAAGTTTATTTAGTGAAGAGAAAGGAGGTAGTGGAAGTTAAAAATGCAATAGAGTGAGTAGCTGATCCATGGATCAGTTCCTTCAGGAAGAGATAGGATCAAGGCCAAAGATGAAGAGGTGAGCCTTGAAGGGGAAGAGGGACAACTCTGATGTGAGCAGAAATGTTTGGTCCTAATATGGTTTTGATTTCAGTGGATTTGGAGTTGCAAAGGAATAAAATTTTGGAGTGTCTATTTGATCATTTTTCCCTGTACCACAAAGTCAGCGTTGAATTGAAAGTACAGTGTTTCAGACAGCATGTATTCTCTTTTTTTCTTCTATCTTATTTAGAGACTGCTTCCCAAGACGCAGTTATGTGGATCAGTAATCTTGAACTTTTCCTTCAATTCTGACTTGTAATACTTTTTAAGGTTAACAATGTAATCCAGACTGAAAAGAGAGAGAAGAAATGGAAAAATAATTCCAGCTTCATAAAACTTTCTAGACTCTTTTTTTAACTGGTGCAACTTAGTAGAAAGGCAAAAGGACATCTTTTTTTCATACTATTGAGATGGCATACAATTTGATATAGTGATCACTTCAAACAGTTCTCTAGTATTCTGAACTTTTAAAAATGAATATCTTTAATTATTTTACTTGTATATCTGCTTTGTGTGTGTGTGTTTTAGGGTTATGGTTTTCCAGTGAATCGACTTTTTGACCTTTTATTTGAAATAAGAGATCAATACAATGAAACATTGCTTAAGAAATGGGCTGGAGTTTTCAGGTTAGTCTAAGCCATGGTACCTTAATGTAAGAAAAAAATTGCCAAATTATGAAGTAATTGTTTTTGCATTTAGCAATAAAATTGCTTATAATTATATTTTTATTGTGGTAAAATATGTGTAACTTAAAATTGACCATTTTAACCTTTTATGAATGTATAGTTCAGTGACATTATGTTCACACTGTTGAAACCATCACCACTGTTCATCTCCAGAACTTTCTTATCTTCCTAAACTGAAACTCTGTACCAATTAAACAGTCCTTCCCAACCTCTTTTTCTTCTGGTTCATCCCGGAAATCACCATTCTACTTTGTCTTTGAATTTGACTACTCTAGTTACTTTATATAAGTAGTTCGTACATTGTTTGGGTTTTGTGTCTGAATTTGTTTGGTTTTTTTGGTCTGGTTTATTTCACTAAGCATAATGTCTTCAAGGTTTATCCATGGTGTAGTAGTATGTGTCAGAATATCATTCCTTTTTTAAGGCTAAATAATACTCCATTGTGTGTATCATGTTTTATTTATCCATTCATCTACTTATGGATATTTGGGTTGTTTTCACCTTTTGACAATTAATGAATAATGCCACTGTGAACTCTGACAAACAGTTATCTGTTTGGGTCCCTGTTTCAGTTCTTTTGGGCATATACCCAGAAGTGGAATTGCTGGATTATATGGTAAATAATTTTGAGGAACCTCTATTCTGTTTTCCACAATGGCTGCACCACAGGTACATGACTTATTTCCAGCCTCTCATTAAGATGCCAGAGCCATTTATCAATTAGATATTCATTATGTACTGCCCAAACCATATCCTTCTCTTATGTTCCTTACCTCTGCAGATGTCTGTGATGAGGTGAGATATATATCATTTGTCCATTTTCCTTATCTAGAAACCACAGATTCGTTAGGATTATACTTTCCCTCATAATCCTCATTTAGTTTGTAAGTCCCATCTATTCTACTTCTTAAAAACTGTTTCTGCCACTCCCTTTCTGCCTCCACAAATACAGCTTTAATTCACATCCTCATCGCTCTTTATTGGGATCATTCAATCTTTCTACCTGGCCTCTCTCTGTTCATTATTGTCTTTTTCTTTGTTTTTCCTCCTACTATGTGAAATTCTTCCTATCATATTCCTCTGCCTAAAACCTCAGATGATATTCCATTGCCTATAGGATAAAATCTGGGTCTCAGTTTGTCCACCTGCCCAGCCTTATTTTAAACCATGTCCCTTGCATACTTTATACTCCAGTAATACTGCATACTTGTGGTTTTATTCAGCCCCTCCCCACAGTCGTACTTTTTCATGCCTAATGTTTTTGCATGTTATGGTCCATCCTTTGGAAATGCTATTCTCCCATAATCTCATTAGACGTGTTTCGTTTTATCTGTAAAACCCCTACACAGCCCATAGCTTCTCTGTAAAACTTCTCATGAGATATCCCCCACCTAGTCTGTTAAAGTTAGTTGCTTTTTTCCTTTGTCCTATATCTGAAACTTGTACCTCATTTATTGTCTGCATAACATCATTATAAACATAATCTGTTTGCATATCTCTCTCTGCTATTAGGCTTGAGAACAAAGATCTTGCTTTTATCTTCATGGGGGTAGAGAGTTTTCATTATAGTTAGCCCAGAGACTAGCACATAATAGGTGCTCAAGAAATACTAATCAGACTGAATTATTGATGATAAAGAAGTTGATTGGACAGCAGGTATATTAGTAAGGCTGAGTTAAGCTACTAACAAAAGTACACAAAATCTCATTGGATAAACATAGGCATTTTATTTCTCACACAGAAGTTTATAGTGGGTCTAGTAGTCCACGACTCAGGCTTTTGCCATCTGTGATTCTACTTTCTCGACATGGGGGGTCTCTCCTGTCACCATGGGACAGAGGATCACACAGTTAGCTCATAAATGCTTTAGACTTAAAGCAACACATGTAGCTTGTGTTCACAGTCCAGTGGCTGAAACTAGTCATATGACTGCCTGTTTGCAAGGAAAGCACATAGATGTTTGGTGAGTAGTAAATGTGTCTGCCTTACTAAGTGTAAAAGCTGCTTTTCTAAGTACAGCATTGTGAGAGACAGACAAATGGAAGACATTGTTTTCATCTTCAAGGAGCTTATGATCTAGTTGGAAAGAGAACACAAAAGACATGGAACTTGAGAGTTGTTCCTGTTAAGAAATATGACTGGGATACTCTTCAACTCATTTTTAGTTGTAGTTAGTTCATTCAGACTATATCATGTTGGGAACTGTTCTAAGGAATTGAAGTACTGAAGGATGTAAAATAAACAGGTAGAAAGAGGATCACACGTTAATTTTGAAAGACACTTATTTGATACTGGATTTTAGAATTCTGAGTGATTAGGCACTGTTTTCCTATTTATACCCTTAACTGACAAACAAAAAATTATTTTGTAATTATTGGGCTTTCTTATTGTTCTATAGCACTCTATTGGTGTATTTTCTAATATTAAATTTTCAATTCTGTCTTCTTTCTTAACAGGGACATTTTTGAAGAAGATAATTATAGCCCCATCCCTATTGTTAGTGAAGAAGAATATAGAGCAATCATAAGTAAATTTCCCTTTCAAGATCCAGACCTTGAAAAGGTACAACTTTGTTCTTACTTCAAGAATTTTCTTCAAAATAAATTAATCAGTAATACATTATATTAACCTGACATTGTGAGAATAGCTTCTTTTGAGGCTTTTGTTGTTACTGTTGTGTTATTTGAGAAAATTAATTATGTTTTTGTTAACTTTTAAAGATTATGTTACTACTACTGTTATTTTGGTGAGGTTAAGAAGGGACTTTTCCTGGGGCTACTAGGAGCAGTTGTCCCAAATGTTAGGTGGATTCCCAGAGCAGGTGTTACAAATGTTGGGTGGGTTCCAAATTAAACATGTTGAGTAGATTATAGGAATAAGAGAATTTTGTAGGGAAAGAGAGAATTTCTATGAAATTTGCATTACTGTGAAAGATCTTAATTATAATTTTTTTTTTCTAGAAATGTACTCATGTAAAAAAGTTTGTCTGGGTTCAGTAAGAGGTGTATGAAGGTAATAGTCATCTGGATTTTTTTCTGAAGTAAGAATGTATATTTTTGGAATTAGGATGTGAACAAAAGATAGGATAGAGAAAGGAAATTTCTTTTGCTGAAATGCTGAAATACTGAAATTTCTTCCAGCATTAGAATATTCTGTAAATATACCTGATTGCCCGTGTGTGTGCATGCACACAAAAACACACATGCTTGTACCAATCCAGTATCTCTGGGTAGAATTAGATCTTATGAGAAAAGGATATCGTATTTCCTGCTCATATCACCTTTTTAGTTCTCCTCATTCTTGATATTTTCCCTTAATCTTTTTTGTTATTTTTCCAACACTTTATAATTTAGTTCTTTTCTATATTTTTATCCCTTCATAATGAACAAGAGTGAATTCTCAGTGAGTTGTGTGAATTGTGACTGTAAATTTTTATGTAAATATAATAAATTTTTATTAAAATTCTATGTTATATTCATTTATACATAGACAAAGCAAATTATGTGTCGTTTCAGTTCAATTGCTCAGTTGTGTCTGACTCTTTGTGACCCCAGGGACTGCAGCACTTCAGGCTTCCCTGTCTATCATCAGCTCCTGGAGCTTGCTCAAACTCATGTCCCTCAAGTCAGTGATGCCATCCAAGCATCTCATTCTCTGTCATCCCCTTCTCCTCTTGCCTTCAGTCTTTTCCAGCTTCAGAGTCTTTTCCAGTGAGTCAGTTCTTCGCATCAGGTGGCCGGAGTATTGGAGCTCCAGCTTCAAATTATGTGTTCAGTCGCTCAGTTGTGTCCAACTCTGCGACCCTATAAAACAGTTAGAACTGGACATGGAACAACAGACTGGTTCCAAATTGTGTGTAACAGTCACTAAATATAGGACCAATTAATTAAATGCATAGCTTTTAGATTATAGCTAATGCTGCCATTGCATATACCTAATTGTATTCTAAATACACACAGAAGACCAGATTAATTATTCTATTTCTGTATTTTTGAAGCCCCAATCAAAGATCCTTGTCAGGAAATATTATAAGAATATGCTTTGTCTCATGGCTTGGTTTAGTTTTAGTTATTGGTAATAAATGTGTTCAGGATATAGCATCTGTAAAGAGAACACTAGGCTTCTCTGGTGGCTCAGTGATAAAGAATCCACCTGCCAATGCAGGAGACACAGGTCTGTTCCCTGGGTTAGGAAGATCCTATGGAGAAGGAAAATGCAATCTACTCCAGGATTCTTGCCTGGGAAATCCAATGGACAGGGGAGCCTGGCAGGCTGCAGCCTATGGGGTCACAAAAGACACTGGGACGACCCAGAGGGATGGTATGGGGAGGGAGGAGGGGGGAGGGTTCAGGATGGGGAACACATGTATACCTGTGGCGGATTCATTTTGATATTTGGCAAAACTAATACAATTATGTAAAGTTTAAAAATAAAATAAAATTAAAAAAAAAAATCCCCCCCCCCCC
>NW_011494744.1:1880558-1901862 GCF_000754665.1 Bison bison bison | reverse complement strand
AAAAGAGTTGGACATGGCTTAGTGACTAAACAACAGCAAAAATAGCACTGGATTTGGTCTGGATTCATGTGCCGGATCTGTCTGTGGCTTACTATGGGCGAGTGACTTACCCTGTTTGGGCATTTGTGCCTTATTTGTCTAATGAGAATTTTGAATTAAATAATCTCTAATATCTCTACTAATTATACTGAACTATTCTAAATGGATTCATAGTTAAAAGGATATTTGGCTTTGCTTGTAGGGTATATCCCACGGTATTTTAGGATTAAATTTGTTAGGAATTGTATTCATTGGTTTGTGTATTATTTGTCATTAAAAGAACTATCACTAAGGCAGAAGCCACATGGAAAATTTAAATGTGGTAACTTAGAAATCCCATAACTTATTTTGTAGTAGTCTCTTGGTTGTTTGTGTATATACTTATTTTTTCCTAACTTAAGTATAATTTTCAATTAAAATAGTTTTAAAAGATATAAAATTATCTTTCAAATAACTTGAGTTACTATTTTCAGTGGAAATACCAAGTGAGAAAAGTAAGACTGAACATACATGCAAAAATATCTATTTTTGCAGATAGCTGTGCTAATTTAACTAGTACCCTTTGGCTAAAATAAGAACATAGTCATTTTATCTTTAATGTCATTAAAATAAATTCTTATTGAAATGTCTTTGAAGTAGTTAATATTGTTCAATTATTGTGCAAAGCATTAATTGAAAGTGAGTTATCTCTTCCATGTTTATAAAGTGATTTTAAAGAATGGCAGCTCTTTACTTGATTTTTGTAGTCCTCCTAATTTAGTCCCTACATTTGGAAAGGTTGAACTTACCAGTTTTAGAGAGACTGCTCTCTGCAAATGTCTTTACTACCAACTTTTTGTAAGCTGCTTTTTGCTGGAGGTACCTAAGAATAAATGTTCATTTATGGCTTTATCATTTACCTCCTGTTTAATGGACACTGTGCCATGTGCTAGTTTTTCCATCTCTACTGTCAAGGAACTTGTAGCCAAGAGAGGAATAGATAAAATAAACGGGAAATTACAATTCATAGAAGTTGACCATGCTAAGGATTAAGACAAGTAGAATGGAAAAAAAGCTGTAATTCTGTAGTATAAAGTATCAGTGGCAAGGTAATAAAGTACAAGAGATAAAGATCAAAAAATAAAGTAGAAACAGCCAGACTATAAATAGACCTTCTATACAGTGTTAGGAAGTTTAGCCTTTACTCTGACAGCTATAGGAAGTCACCCCCAGTCTTCAAGTAGTAAATACTTAATCGGATTTGTGTTTTAGAAAGATCTCTGTGACTAGTGTGTGGAGAATGGATAGGAGAAGAGTAAGGTGGGGAGACTAGCTTGGGGATTGTTTTGGTAATTTTGGCAAGAGAAATTGGTGACCTGAGTGGGAGTTATAGCTGTGGAATTTGATTTGAGATATTTAAGAGATAAGAATGACAGAAGTTGATTATCATTTGCTTATTTGGGATGATGAAGATAGAGGGGCAAGTATGCTAGCCAGGGTTCTGCATTGGATGGTGGAAGCATTCACTAATATAGGAAATAAAAGAGTAGCAGATTTAGAAAGAAGGGATGATTATTTCACTTTGAGATCTGTTGAGAATGTCTCAAATGTTACAGCTAAATGGACGTGTTCAGTGGTATCTTAATACACACATTTGGACTTCAGGAGAAAGATTGGGCCGAGATTGTGGATTTGGGAGATATTGGCTCTCACATGATGAGAGTAGGTGAGATTATCCAAAAACAGTATGTATGGTAAGAAGAAAAGAAGGTATAGGATAGAACCATACCTAGAGGAGGAGATATAGAGAAGGTAGAGAAATAAAAGGAAAACCAGTATAGGTCACAGATACCAAAAAAGGAAAGGTCATTTAAGAAGCAGGAGGCCCATTGTGTCAGACTCTTCAGATAAATCAGTTAACACGAAAAGTTCGTTCAATTCAGTTCAGTTCACTCACTCAGTCATATTCAACTCTTTGCGACCCCATGGACTGCAGCATGCCAGGGCTCCCTGTCCATCACCAACTCCCGGAGCTTGCTCAGACTCATGTCCATCAAGCCGGTGATGCCATCCAACCATCTCATCCTGTGTCGTCCCCTTCTCCTCGCTCAAACTCATGTCCATCAAGCCGGTGAT
Source organism: Bison bison bison (assembly GCF_000754665.1). NCBI lineage: Eukaryota > Metazoa > Chordata > Mammalia > Artiodactyla > Bovidae > Bison > Bison bison. Next base: position 1,899,708 of record NW_011494744.1, on the reverse strand, counting down.
GCCATCCAACCTTCTCATCCTGTGTCGTCCCCTTCTCCTCCTGCTTTCAATCTTTTCCAGCATCAGGAGCTTTTCCAAGGCCAAAGTATTAGGAGTTTCAGCTTCAGCATCAGTTCTTTCAGTGAATATTCAGGACTGATTTTCTTTAGGATGGACTGGTTGGATCTCCTGACAGTCCAAGGGACTCTGAAGAGTCTTCTCCAACACTGCAGTTCAAAAGCATCGATTCTTCAGTGCTCAGCCTTCTTTATAGTTCAAATCTCACATCCGTACATGACTACTGGAAAACCATAGCTTTGACTAGATGGACCTTTGTTGGCAAAGTAATGTCTCTGCTTTTTAATATGCTGTCTAGGTTGGTCATAGCTTTCCCTCCAAGGAGCAAGTGTCTTTTAATTTCATGGATGCAGTTGCCACCTGCAGTGATTTTGGAGCCCCCCAAAATAAAGTCTCTCACTGTTTCCATTGTTTCCCCATCTATTTGCCATGAAGTGATGGGACCAGATGATCTTAGTTTTCTGAATGTTGAGTTTTAAGACAACTTTTTCACTCTCCTCTTTCACTTTCATCAAGAGGCTTGTTAGCTCTTCTTCACCTTCTGCCATTAGGGTGGTGTCATCTGCATATCTGAGGTTATTGATATATCTCCTGGCAGTCTTGATTCCAGCTTGTGCTTCATCCAGCCCGGCATTTCACATGGATTTAACATTTACTAGGTCATTGGTGACCTTGGTGAGAGTACTTTCAATGATGTAAACTAAGTTGCAATTCATGTGAAGATAAAAGTAAAGATTAGATTTCATAAAGTGTAAATAGAGGGCTCTTAGTAAAAATCCTCAAGAGTTTTACCTTTTAGGGCTGAGAATTTGCTAGTGGATGTTGGCTGTTAAGGCATTTTAACCAAGAAGCACACTGTAAACCATTAGCTGCATTCTGGTGTTTGATGGTATACAGGCCAGAAAGCTGCTGTAAGGTATTCTAAGAGTTATGGAATGAAATGGGTACCTTCTTGAATTGACATCAATTCAAACAAATGAAGGGAGTCTTAGAATTATTTGATGACACTAAGCCAGGAACCTGGCCCATAACTTTCACAACAAACTGACTCTTGTATTATGGCTGCAAAGAAACAGGTAGTTATGTATCTTCTGTAGGATACTTATCATCAGAACACGTAGAGGTATTGTTATCTGCTTTCTGTGCTTGTTAGCAGTCTGATAATATGATTTAAGAAACAGATAAATTGCCGTATTTTTTCTTCAGAAATATTTTGGTTCTCCTTAAAATCTAAAAAATAACATTGAAATATAACAGTAGACTTTAAAATGCAGGTATTAACTATTAATTCAGATGTGAAGTAAATTTAATTTTTACATTTTTGAGGTGTTTAGGATATCTTTTTCTAAAATTTCAGAAATAATATCAACTTCTTTTTTCTTCCAACAGCAACCTTTCCCAAAGAAATTGCCCATGTCTCAGTCAGTGCCTCATATTTATATTCAAGTTAAAGAATTTATTTATGCCAGCCTTAAATTTTCAGAGTCACTACACCGGAGGTAAGTTTACTAATGAGAAATGTATCTTTTTCAAAGCTATTTTTGTGAAACATTATTTGGTTTATAGGCCATGACTCTTTATTGGACTAGTACCTTGTTGGAAGGCTTATATATTTTAGTAGAAGGAAAGTTTTAGTTGTTCAGTTGTGTCTGACCCCATAGACTGTAGCCCGCCAGGCTCCTCTGTCCATGGAATTCTCCAGGCAAGAATACTGGAATGGGTTGCCATTCCCTTCTCCAGGGGATGTTCCCAACCCAGGGATTGAACCCAGGTCTCCCACATTGCATGCAGATTCTTAATCATCTAAGCCACCAGGCAAGCCCATTTTAGTGGCATTTAGGGTTGTTTTTTTTTAGTCGCTTCAGTCATGTCCGACTCTGCGACCCCATAGATGGCAGCCCACCAGGCTCCCCCGTCCCTGGGATTCTCCAGGCAAGAACACTGGAGTGGGTTGCCATTTCCTTCTCCAATGCATGAAAGTGAAAAGTCAAAGTGAAGTCGCTCAGTTGTGTCCGACTCTCAGCGACCTCATGGACTGCAGCCTACCAGGCTCCTCCGTCCATGGGATTTTGTAGGCAAGAGTACTAGGGTGGGGTGCCATTGCCTTCTCCGGACATTTAGGGTTAGGTTGATATAAATTTGATGGTACATATTTTTTGACATTTCATTATGTAAATCTTCAAATATATATAAAAGTAGAGGTAATAGGAAAAGAAACTCCTGTATTTTCAGCATTTTGATTTAACCATAATAAATGCTTTTTCCATAATAAGCTGTTTTATTTGCTGAATTATTTTAAATCAAACTCTAGAAATAATGGCATTTTATCCCTCACTACTTAGGTGTTTCTAAAAACAATAAGGACATTTCATTGTTTAACACACTTAACAAAATTAATACTATTCCATAGTATCTGTTCTCTAGCCCATATCAGTAGTTTCTAAATTGTCACCCAAATGTCTGTTTTTAGCTAGTATGTTTGAATCAGGGACTAAATAAAGTTCTCACCTTATGTTTGTTGTTAAATCTGTTTTACCAGTATCTCTTCTATTTTTTCTCTAGTTGTTTAGATCTTATTTATTTTAGTTTCTCTCTTGCTCAGGTTACCAATGGCTAAATAATATTCCTTTATTTCACTGACTTGTCAAAAAGCTAATATTCTTAATAGTTTTTACTTGAGTAGGCTTAAAGTGAAGATTCAAACAAAATCAGTGAGAATTAATAAATAATGCTATGAAAGTGTTACTAAGTCGTGTCCAAATCTTTGCGACCCCATGTACTACAGTACAGAGCCCACCAGCGTCCTCTGTCCATGGGGTTCTCCAGGTGAGAATACTGTAGTGGGTTGCCATTCCCTTCTCCAGAGGATCTGCCTGACCCAGAGATTGAACCTGTTCTCCTGCATTGTAGGCAGATTCTTTACCATCTGAGCCACTATATCTACCTAAAGAATGCAATAGCAAATTGGTATCATGCTCAGTAATGGAGAGCAACAAACATCTATTGGTTCCTATAACCAAATTAATTATATAGGAAAGAGAATACCGTTTAACTGGTGTGATGAAGGCAATACCCAACATTTATAGATATGGGAAATGTGATATCCTTGTTTTGCACATAAGGAAACTGAGACTCAAAGAGGCTATATCATCCTCATCCAGAATGACCCAGCTAGTATGAGATGTGTCATAAAGGAGCAGTTCTTCTGACTCCCAAATTAGTGAAAATATCTGGCTACCTAGATGGACCCTGCATTATAGTCATATAATATATTTGTAATTGGGAATGCTCTGGAGGAGAGAGTGGTGATGCTAGCTTTCATGTCTTCCTTTTTGAAATCCACTTTTCTGAATTCATATACTTAATAGCAATAATCATTTTCAGTATGGACCTCTTCTGAATTTTAAGTCATAAAAAGGCATGAAGGCAGTTCAAATAAATAGGTATTTTTCAGGCCAAAACAGTGAGGCCAATGACAGTTGTTTTTTTCTTGTTGTATGTGTGTCTCTTATGGTAAGCTACCACTATTTTGGATTTAAACAATGTGTAAATAAATAGTAAATAAAATGTGTGTTCTGCCAGGGTAAAAGAGTTACCTGATTTTAGGTTTCATACTGCTTTTTTCTTGTGCATAGGGATTCTTTAAAAGATTTCTTAATTTTTGTTCTGAGAGAATATGAGTTAGAGAGCAAAGGAAAGGAAAGGAATACAAATACCTAATACATAGCACTCTGTAGTGTGTGTTTCTCACAAGCCAATGACTCTCAAAGTATAGTCCCCAGACCAGCAGCCTTAGCATCACATGGGAAAATGCTGGAAATGCAACCTTAGACCTACTGATGGAGAAGGCAATGACACCCCACTCCAGTACTCTCGCCTGGAAAATCCCATGGATGGAGGAGCCTGGTGGGCTGCAGTCCATGGGGTCGCTAAGATTCGGACACGACTGAGCGACTTCACTTTGACTTTTCACTTTCATGCATTGGAGAAGGAAATGGCAACCCACTCCAGTGTTCTTGCCTGGAGAATCCCAGGAACAGGGGAGCCTGGTGGGCTGCTGTCTATGGGGTCGCACAGAGTTGGACACGACTGAAGTGACTTAGCAGCAGCAGCAGCAGCAGCAGACCTACTGAATTAGAAACTGAGGATGGGACCCTTGGCTTCACTCAAGTTCTCTGGGGGATTCTGATGTGCTCTAAGAACCACTGCCTCATCATACTCTACTAGCCTCTTATACTGTAGTTTCTAAAGATATGTTTTAAAGACATTAGCTTATAACTGCAATCATAAAACTAACTAGAAGTAACGTATTCTCTGAACTGTACAACATAACACACTGTTATCATTCAGCATTGGAAAACAATGGATACAAATGAGTATTCATTGAAACAGAATGACAAACTTTTTACAAACTTTTTTACAATGGTAGTTTTCAATAGTGGAGCTCTAATGGTCTGAGAGCTGCCAAAATTTATACCTATTTTTTTTCCTTTTATTTTTCCATTTAAAAGTTCTAATCTAAAAGAGGCAGTATAGTGTAGTAGTTAAGACCATAAGCTTCAGACTTACATCTTAGTTTGAGTCTTGATGCTGACACACTGTAGTAGGACCTTGGGCAATCAAATTGTAGTTTCCTCATTTATAAAATGAGAGAAATAACTCATAGTTTATTTTAAGAATTAAATGAAGTGATGTATGTATATAGAGCACTCAGTGTAGCTTGGCGCATGGTAGGCACATAAGGCATAAAACAGGATGGATTACTACAGTATCAGATGTGGGACTAGAGCTGGGAGTGTTTATATTTTATTTGCAGGCTTTGGGGAACTGTTGAAGTATTTTAAACTAAAAAATGACATGACTGGAGGAATATTTTAGAAAGTTTACTCTGGCCTCAATGTGTATGGTAGTTTGGAGGGGATGAAGAAATAGTCATGTTGAAGTGATAAAGGCAGTGGCTCAAGACAGATGAAGAAAGACTTGAAGTAGTCAGAATCAGTAGTGGTGAAAAGGAACAAACATATAAAAAGTGTTTAGGAATATTATTTACAATAGTCAGGACATGGAAGCAACCTAAATGTCCATCAACAGAGGAGTGGATAAAGAAGATACGGTGCATATATATAATGAAATATTACTCAGCCATAAAAGGAAGAAAGCAGTGGCATTTGCAGCAACATGGATAGTCCTAGAAACTGTCATACAGAGTGAAGTAAGTCAGAAAAAGAAAGACAAATACCATACAACACTGCTTATATATGGAATCTAGAAAAATAATTCAGATGAGCTTACTTGCAAAGCTGAAATACAGGCATAGATTACAAAACAAAGTTATGGTTACCACTGGCAGAAGTGGGGGGTGGGATGAATTGGGAGATTGGGTTTGACATATATACCTGCATGTATGTTCAGTCACTCAGTCGTGTCTGACTCTTGCTACCTACCACATGGACTGTAGCCTGCCAGGCTCCTCTGTCCATGGGATTATCCCAGCAAGAATGCTGGAGTGGGTTGCCATTTCCTTTTCCAGGGGATCTTCTTAACCCAGGGGTCGAACCTACATCTCCTTCAGCTCCTGCATTGGCAGGCAGATTGTTTACCACTGAACCATCTGACTTATATACACTATATATCTAAATATCTAAAATATCTAAAAAGAGCACTGGGTTTCCCTGGTAGCTCAGTGGTAAAGCATCTGCCTGCCAGTGCAGGAGCCACAGGAGATGCGGGTTCGATCCCTGGGTCAGGAAGATCCTATGGAAAAGGAAATGGCGGCCCACTCCAGTATTCTTGCTTGGGAAATTGCATGAACAGAGAAGCCTGGTAGGCTACGGTCCATGGGGTCACAAAGAGGTGGACACAACTTAGCGACTAAAACAATACAGTGTTTCATTCTCAGGTTTTTTTGTGCTATCTTTTGAACTTGAAAACCTAAATTATAGTAACTAAATCACCTATTAGCTTTACTGTCTGTCATGTGAATTTGTTCCAGAATGAAGACTATAAAAAACTTGCATTTCAACTCCCAATTCACTATTTGGGGATAGAAAGAACTTCATATAACAAAATGCTAACAAAATGTTTGCATTTACTATTTTAATTCAAAACACAAAGTGTATTACAAAACATATATTTTGATTGCTCAAATCAAATGATTCTTTCATATCTAGTGATTTCCTTGTTTTTGTCATATCATTTGATATGTCTTTTTTTCCCCCATATCACTTTGTAGTAGAGATTCAGAATGTCAATGAGAAATGTTTCATGCTATAAAAGATAGTTATCTATGCAAGTTTCTCTCATTGTCAATATCACAAGTCACACATTTTATGAATCAGTGTAGTTAACAAGCTATTTTTAGAAATATATAATCAATTTGGTAGTGATTCTGATACCATGGGGCTTCCCTTGTGGCTCAGCTGTTAAAGAATCCGCCTGCAATGTGGGAGACCTGGATTCAATCCCTGGGTTGGGAAGATCTCCTGGAGAAGGGAAAGGCTACCCATTCCATTCTTCTGGCCTGGAGAATTCCATGGACTGTATAGTCTCCAGGCCAGAAGACTGGAATGGGTAGCCTTTCCCTTCTCCAGGAGGAGATATATAGTCCCTGGGGACTGTATAGTCCCCAGGACTGTGTAGTTCATGGGGTCACAAAGAGTCAGACACGACTGAGTGACTTTTCACTTTCATTTTCACTGATACCATAACAACAGATCATGATTCCAGATTGACTTTAGATGGACTGTTTAGCATTATTTTATATTCATTAACTGAATGCCATCAGCTACATTATTTGATTCAGAGATTTTTATTGCACTCCTGAGTTTGCACAATTTATAACTGTCTTTGATTCACCTGAATTGTTTCATATGAATAATTTTCCATGTATAAAGTGAATTTTTATCAATTTAATATCATGATTTTAGATATTCTTTGGGTTTTTTAATATTCTTTGGTTTTTTTGTTTTAATTATGCTCTTGGTAGATGGCGCTTTTGTGGTATTTATGATAAATCTGTGCATATCAGATTTGTCTTTATCTTAAATGCATGTATGAAATTATCCATATAAGAATTATCTAGTAAAACTCATTCAGTATAATTAATAGAAAGGCATTGCACACACACATACACACACACTCAAAAAAGTGTTTAGGGGCCCTAAAATTAGAGTATTTATGAATAATTGGATGACAAAGTTAAGGGACAAAAAAGAATTTGACTTACACTTGGGTGGACTTAACTTTGTTTATATACACTCAAATTGATTCTGGTTATAGTTACCTTTGAAAACAACGATGCATACATTCATTTTTTACTTTGGGGTAAAGTATGCAAGTGAAAAGGAGAAAAAAGGAGTATCTCAACAGTCATCCTACAACTTGGCTCAAATGTTATATTGTAGAATTATTCTTGAAGCTGCAATCCTGAATTTATAAACTGGTCCTCCTCATTTTTCCTTTAAATATATATTACTTTAACACTGGGTATCATGTATAATATGTATATCCTGACAAGTATTTTTTATTATCTAATCTAATCTGTTGATTCCTGAAATACAGGACTGATACTTAGTTAAGATATTGTTAATTGGTAGGAAGTATAGAAATTTAGCATCTTAGAATTAACTTTTATTTTGTTTCTTTACAGAGGAGAGGCAGTGGATTTCTATTGTTATTTGATTTTTTTACAGCATTTGTAATACCAAAGATAAAAGCCATTAGTCACAATATTATGTGTAATTTTCCCAAAAGCTTCCCTACTTCCCCTTCAGTTCTGACTCTTTTTACCTATGAACTCCTAGTATTCTAAAAGGTAAATGTTGTATATTAATGCTACAGCAGGAAACATTGTCTAGTTTTTCCTTCTCTTCTTGATAAAAATATTGTCATTTTGTTACTTCAGTATTCAGTTCTCATTAACTCTTATACTGTGTTATTCATCTTGCAGGGCATTTATGCTTACGTTTTTAAAAAATTAGCTTTACTAAGTACATTGCCTATTTTCATTTTGTTAATGAAGTAATAACTACCTCAGAATACAGAAACAGCATAGTTAATATGAAAGTATATAAATTTATTCTTGATTATCAGCTTTCTGACATGTATTTTTATTTAAAAAATTTATATCTGTGACCTAAAATTGAGCTACTGGCGTTGCTTTTTTTTTTTAATTTGTCAGTAAAAGAGTTATAGAAAATAACTTTGTGTGTTTAAAGCTCTTTTATTATGTTTAAACATTTTGCAGTTAAATTTTTAGAACAAGGAGATGCTTTAGAGCTCTTATAGTAAAAATGTTTGGGTTTCTTTTTATATGTGAATAAAAGCAGGGCCAGTGATGAAATGACTTCATGAAGAAACTCCAAAGTCTCAGTTATTTGGTTGCAGAGGAAACATCTGGATCTAATATGACCTTTAAGAAATTTTCAGCTTTCATAAAAGGTTAAGCTGTAGCATAATTTAGGAGATTCATTGTATATTAAGATTTAATTACTGTGAAATGCTATTTAAAAATTAGGAAGAGTTCAAGTTATAATCTCAAAAGACAAGGAGTTAAGGGAAAAATTGGCTCAGTTAGGATAAAAGCCTTGTGGGGGAAATCCTGGTGATTGTTGGGTAAATCTTACCAGTACCAATAGGCCATAGGTGCTGATAGGTTTTCTTTCTCTGCTTTTACTTATGGAAGAAAAAGACGTGTTGATTCAGCATTCAAGGAAGTTCAGGGGAAATAAAAGACATTATCTGTCATGGATAACTTTTCATCTGAAAAGGATGCTATACAGGGTGTCTTTAAGCATAATTTTGAGTGTGTCAGAAAAGAAACCAGAGGAGTTGGCAACCACCTCCTTTTTATCAGCGTGAGTACGTTGCTTGTTCTAGGGACACTATTGATAGATTAGAGTTTTCTGTTAGTTTGCTGCTGTGTAACCCTGAATCCCTACTGAAATTATATACATTGCCTGGGCAGTCTTGGCTTTAGATAAAAAGAATCAGAGAGACATAGTCTCCTCAGGTCTGCCAGAATTAGAGTTGGCAGAAATTGAAGAATACCTGCATTAAAATGGAGAACATTAGGATAGTAGTGAAAATTACCTGTGATTTATCAAATCATGCTCTATTTGCATATTTAAAATAAATATTAATATAAACTAGTAAATATTTGTGCTTCGTAGATTTGTAAGAGTAATATTTTAATAAAAAGTAAAAGGGTGCTAAAATTAAAATGTTAGACTGTATTTGAGTCAGTGAGTCTCAGTTGGGGCAGTTTTTTCCCCCAAGGTATATCTGATACCATCTAGAGACATTTTGGGTTGTCACGACTAGGGGAAAGAATGCTACCTGCATCAGGCGGATGGAGGCCAGGGATGCTGCTACGCATCTTTCAATGGTACAAGACAGCCCTACAACAAAGAACTGTCTAGCCTGTATGTATGTCAGTAGTGCTAAGACTGTGAAAACTTGATCTAGGACACAGCTTAATTGTTTTGGTTATGCGGCTGTATACCAAAAAAATATATCACTATTTACTTAAATTAAAGGCCTAGTGGTTAGAAGAAAATAGTCTTTTTAGTCCTTTTTTAGCAATGTTTAGGATGCTAAGAAACATAAGGTTAGTTCCTCCCTCTCCCAAATTAAAACTAGTGTAAGGCAGTTAATTTCTTTAAATCTTTAAAAAAAGAAACTCAGTGGAAATGGATAGCTTAGTTATATTAAAATTGAATCTAGCAATTAATTATATCCAGACAGTTCACATCAATTTGTATTTTAAAAATAATTTTAACTATAGTGTATATAAAGTGTCTTTATATACACATATATAAAGTGTCATTGGCTGTCACACAGTGGAGTCATAATTTAAGAAGTTTTATTTCCTTATACTAAGTACCCTATGGTTTTACTGTAACAGTTAATTGAATACAATTAAATTTTTCTATAAATGAACATTTTCATTTATGGCAAGTATCCTTTTTATGAAACTAAGTTGAATTGAAATATGTGAGTTAATAAATATGAATGATTGTAATTCATATAACAATATTAAAAAATTGGAGCAAGTTACTTTAGTAAATTGCATTAAATTATTTAGGAAACTAACTATAACCCTTGTGGAAAGCTTAATGATATCAACCTTTGTTTTCAGCTCAACAGAAATAGATGATATGCTTAGAAAATCTACAAATCTGCTGCTGACCAGAACTTTGAGTAGCTGTTTACTGAATCTTATTAAAAAACCTCATATAGGTTTGACAGAGGTAGGTTAAAAAGATATTTATAGCTAAATGTTTCATTGTATGAAACAATTATTATAAATTTATTGCTGAACATCATCCCATAAAACTAACTTTTCATTTTAAATTTATTGATAGAAGTGGATTTGTTTTAAAACAAAAGTCTCATTGTAAATTCAAGTGATATGAGGGAAAAGGGTTTACATGGAGAATAGTGGGTAGTTGAAGATGTTAGAAGATATATGGAGATTTATGTTTGTCAGACTTTACATGAAGTGAAAATACTCTTTTTTAACTTTGTGAATGTATAAAATCTGAAAAAGTATCTTGAAAAGTTATTTGAAATTAATTGATAGACTATTTTTTTTAATGATAGCATTCATAAGCAGTATTTGTAGCAGGCTTTTGATACCAGATAATCAGTTGTATTAATTGCTATAATTTCTGCTATAATTATGCAGAAATGGTGCAGTTGCTGAAAGTAATAATCCTATTTTTAAAAATGTAATGACTTTGTATATACATGTAACCTGCATTTTACTGAAGATATTTTCTATTTTCTAGCTAGTGCAAATCATCATAAATACCACACACCTAGAACAAGCCTGCAAATACCTTGAGGACTTTATAACTAATATTACAAATATTTCTCAAGAAACTGTCCATACCACAAGACTTTATGGACTTTCTACTTTTAAGGTATGTAAAAATCTGACCAAAAGTTTTTATTTCAGTCACTGTAAGCAGACATTTTGGAGACGGCAATGGCACCCCACTCCAGTACTCTTGCCTGGAAAATCCCATGGACAGAGGAGCCTGGTAGGCTGCAGTCCATGGGGTCGCTAGGAGTTGGACACAACTGAGCGACTTCACTTTCACTTGTCAGTTTCATGCATTGGAGACGAAAATGGCAACCCACTCCGGTGTTCTTGCCTGGAGAATCCCAGGGACAGGGGAACCTGGAGGGTTTCCGTCTATGGGGTCGCACAGAGTTGGACACGACTGAAGCGATTTAGCAGCAGCAGCAGCAGTCGCTTGGTCATATCCGACTTTTTTGTGACCTCATGGACCATAGCCAGCCAGGTTCCTCTCTCCATGGGATTTCCCAGGCAAGAATACTAGAGTGGGTTGCCATTTCCTTCTCCAGGGAATCTTCCAGATGCAGGGATCAAACCCATGTCCCTTGCATCTCTTTCATTGGCATGTGGATTCTTTACCACTGTGCCACCTGGGAAGTCATGATAAATTACCCAGTTTATCCCTTAAGATCATAGTATAATCACTTATATTTTAGAAATTCAGAATACTTGTATTTAGATATAACTAACGTTAACAGTAATCAGACTTTGAAAGTGTTAAGTCAGGAGAAGACCCTTAGTTTCCTAAAATTAGCAGCCTGAGCCCCAGATGTGCTCCTCTGATGATTCTTGAGCACATGTAGTCATCCTGATCCATAAGACACAAATGCAGATGATATCTGAGTGGACAAAACAGGCATTCATTTATTCAGTTTTGAACTGTGGTGTTGGAGAAGACTCTTGAGAGTCCCTTGGACTGTAAGGAGAGCAAACCAGTCAATCCTAAAGGAAATCAATCCTAAATATTCATTGGAGGGACTGATGCCGACGCTGAAGCTCCAATACTTTGGCTACATGATACGAAGAACTGACTCACTGGAAAAGCCCCTGATTCTGGGAAAGGGTGAAGGTAGGAGGAGAAGGGGATGACAGAGGATGAGATGACTGGATGGCATTACCGACTCAATGGACATGAGTTTGAGCAAGCTCCAGAAGAAGGTGAAGGACAGGGAAGCCTGGCATGCTGCAGTCTAGGGGTCACAAAGAGTTGGACTTGACTGAGTGAACAGCAGCAAATAGTACAATAATTGCAAGCATATACTCTGGAGTTAGACTACTGTGTGACTTTGCCACATTCTTTCATTTTAATGACTCCTGGGTTTATCATCTATAAAATTAGAGTAGTAATATATTATCTGTGTCATACAGTTATTATGAGGATTAAAGGGGATACTTAGCGCAGTGCCATTTGTTGTACATGATCTGTGCTCCGAGCGCTCTGTTAGGTGCTGAAAATAGAGAAATAAATCCCTGCCTTCAAGGAGCTCAGGAGGGAAAACTGTAAAAATACACTTGAAAATATGATATAATAAGTACCATAATATAGAAGGAGATTCCACAAGTTTATGAACATTTATTTATCCACAGGCTGATTGATTCTTTGCTTCAATGTTAGATTTTATACAATCCTCTTTCTTTATTGTTTTCTGTCCTTATGTCCATGTGTTACTCATATGCTGTCAAGAAGGGATTTACTGGGGACTGGAATTGTAAGCATATTTAACGATTCGCATTATATTTAATAGGCTAACCCTATACTCTGATTAAAACATGAAATGCATTGATCAAGGGATCGTCAAGCAATTTTTATTACCAGTTGTAAGTCAGAGTGCCACAGATACTGGAACATGATGCTTTAGATTAAGGAATCCTGGAACTACATACACTTTTCAGAATCATCCTGTTGGGAGGAAATTTAGAAGTGTTAGCTCTGGTCCATATTGCCAGTGGTCCTTAAGTTGTAGATATTTAGCTGAAAGTACAACTGTCATAAGATATACTCCTTGACTTTTCTTGGAAATCAGGAAATCAAGTTCAGCTTGTACAAATAGTAGAGCATCCTTATTTTTTATTGTTTATTTTTTATTTTCACACAGAACTTAGGAAACCGTTTCTGTTTGATGATATAAAAACAAGAGCTATTTCAAGCTCAATATATGAAGATTAAGTGTTCTTCAGTTCTGCCTTTAATCTGTTTCAAGAGGAATTATTTATCTTAAACTGTGATACAAGAAAGCAATTCAACAGGGAGAATTGGTAAATCAATATTAAAGTGAATTCCTGAGGGAGATTGGGGGAATTTCCATTCATAGTGAGTAGTCTGTAGATGATTAAAGTACAGTTTTGATTACAGACATTAGCATGGATTGCTTAGTTAACCTCTTCAGCCTAATTCTTTTCAGTCCAATGGCCTGATCAAGCATATTCCTATTACGTTACTTAATGATTATAGAAATAAGCACTTGTATGCATGGTCCTTTTACCCATACATCCATTACCCATACTCCAAAATCCCACATATGCATATACAAAGTGCGTGATTTTATATATTTGTTTACTTTATGAAATACTGTGTAGACTGTCTCGTTAGCTTGCCTTTCATTGTACTAAATCTGTGAGTGATAAAGTAAATGGTTCCTGCCCTTCAGCAGTACTGCAGTTTTTTTTAAATTAACGTGGACCCACACTGAGAGTTACTTGAAGCTAATATAAGACTTCTAACTAGAAAGATTTGCATCAGAACAGAGGGGAAAGCGGGAATAGCATTCCCCTTTTAATCTGTGTAGTAGAGGAATGGCCCAATTCTTTCTCTTTGGCTTCAGAGCTCTCTAACTTTGCTCCATGAAGCATTTCCAACCTGCCGCCCTGAAGAGTTCTTTCCTTTTGAGTCCTGGCAGTGATTGCAGGTGTAAGTGCCTAGAAAGTATATACTTGTGATCTTCATCAGTTTGCCTTTTTTAATCTGTTGATGAGTATGTAGCAAATTTTTTTTTTATTATGGCTAAAGTGATAGTGGTAAATTATCTTTGATTAAGGACTTGAAATTTTCCTCCTGTGGAGCAAGGGCATGGTACATGGACTCTAAAAAACACTTAAAAAAATAACATTCATATATAAACATATACAATTTATACAGGCACTAATTATAAATAGATATAGCTCAATTAAAAAATGAACACAGGCTTCCATTTTTCCAGTCTGGCATGTAAAGAGCTAGGAAGTTGTCACTCTGTCCTGACAAGTGAAAAGCTGAGAAGATTGTGAAAATATCAACAACTCTTCCTTGATCTTTCAGAGAAGTGAAATCACAGACCACACTGCTGCCACCAAAATTGGAGTAATAGGCAAATACAGAGAATGACAACTTAGGAAAACCTAAAGTAGAATTGAGTGTCCATAGTCCCTCCATCTTTTAATTTTTAACTCCGCTTTTTGTAGTTTGGGCCTCGTGTTCAGCCTATAATGGCAGCTGTAGGTTTTCTTCTCTAGTAGCAAAATAGCTGCGAGGTCACAATTTTAAACCTTATATCCTCATGCTCTATCAATCTAAAAGCAGATAGCTAGCTGCTGTGGAACTCCCTGTGAGTTAAGAGGATGATCAGCTCATCAGTATCCATCCTTGGCACTAGATAGAGATTCAGTTCTCTCCAGACCAAATAGAGCTGTGAATGGGGGCAGAGTGATTTTTCCAAAATATATTTGCAGACTTTTCCAAGAAGGGAGAAAAGATAGTAGATGATAAATCATAGATGTTTACTAAAATTTTCAGTGATATTACTACTTATCTTTTATTTAAAACACATATGCTTGTAGTCTATGAGGACTAGCATGGAGTTTGTGCATATATCTGTTTAAAATAGTTCTTTGAGTGATTTTGTAGCACATCTGTGGTCAAGAACCGCTGATAGTATGATATCACTTAATTTTTGTACGTTGAAATTAAAAAGTTAAGTTATGTGAGATATGTTTCTGCCTCCAGAGGGCACTATTTCTTTAACAAGCAGTGTGTGTGTGTGCGTGTGTGTGTGTGTGCGTGCGCGTGCGCGTACGTGTGCGCACGCGCACATACACACATGTGCCTGCGTGCACTCATTCATGTCCAACTCTTTGGGACCCCCGCCAGGCTCCTCTGTCCATGAAATTCCCCAGGCAAGAATACTGGAGTAGGTTGTCATTTCCTACTCCAGGGAATCTTCCTGACCCAGGGATCATACCTGCATCTCTTAACACCTCCTGCATTGGCAGGCAGATTCTTTACTACTGTGCTACCTGGGAAGTCCCTTAAGAAGCAAAGAAGAAATTAGTTGCTTTGTTTATAAGCTGATTCATTTAAAATTTAATTTAGGAGTTAGTTGATGTGTTCTTGACTTTCTAATCAGATCATAAGGATTGAGAGTGTTTTGGTTTCACCTGTAGTACTACTCTCTCAGAAGTCCAAACTGATTTTCCTAACAGTCTCGTAAGTGATAATTAGTGATCATTTTTTTAGAAATATCTTACCAAATAACTCAGTGTATTCTAGTGTATAAATACAAAAAAAAGATATAATGAAATCTTTTTGTGTGCTTCTTTCCTTCTATTCTTTTTCTTTTTTTTTTAAGATTTTTTTGATGTGGACCTTTTTTTTTTTAAAAAAAAAGCCTTTACTGAATTTGTAACAATACTGCTTCTGTTTTATGTTTTGGTTTTTTGGCCAGAGGCATGTGGGATCTTAGTTCCCCAACCATGTATCGAACTCAGGCCTCTGCTTGGGGAGCTCAGAGTCTTAACCATTGGACCACCAGGGAAGTCCCTCAGCCTGCTTTGTTTTATTCCTCTGATGAAAGTGAAAATGTTCTTCACTCAGTTGTGTCCGACTCTTCACAACCTCATGGACTGTAGGCTGCCAAGCTCCTCTGTCCATGGAGTTCTCCACGCAAGAATACTGGAGTGGGTAGCCATTCCCTTCTTCAGGGGATCTTCCCAACCCAAGGGATTGAACTTCAGTAGTGTGCAGAAGGAAATGGCAACCCACTCCAGTATTCTTGCCTGGAGAATCCCAGGGACGGGGGAGCCTGGTGGGCTGCCGTCTATGGGGTCGCACAGAGTCGGACATGACTGAAGTGACTTAGCAGCAGCAGCAGCACTAATCATGTTTTGTAGTATTGATTCTCTTCCTGAATTGTGAGATCCTTGAGGGTGAAAGATGTCTCAGTGTCTTTATACTGCTTTAATTCATAGGACATGATACAAATACCTTAGGTTAAGTTGTGTTCAAATGTATGTGACTGATAATGGTGAGTGATACTTAGGTCTCCTCTTAGTCAAGACATGAATTTAAATAGTATTAGGTTTTTGTGTGTGTGTGTTTTGCTTTTTGGCCATGATGCATGGTTTGTGGGATAATAGTTCCCTGACCAGAAATTGAACCTGTGTCCTCAGCAGTGAAAGCATGGAGTCTCAACCATTGGACCACCAGGGGATTTCCAATAAGTATTAGTTTTGCCAGAAATATCCATTCCATTGTAGTCAGAGATCATACTTTGTATGATATCAGTCTTTTAAAGCCCCAGTGCTAGCTTTTTGGCACCAGGGACTTTTTTCATGAAAGACAGCTTTTCCACAGGTGGGGACGGGGTGAAGTGGGAGGTGGACAATTTTAGGTTCACATCTGTTCACTTCCTGCTAGATGGCCTGGTTGGGGAACCTTGCTTTAAAGGTTTGTTCTATGACCTAACATTTGCTCTGTTGTGGATAGTGTCCCTTGTTCATTTGGGACTGATGCACGGTCTGCTAACGTTGAATGTTCAATAGATGTCTGTTAGGCCTAGTTGGTTTATATTGTTGATCAAATTTTTGTCTTCTGCCTGCTCAGATGTGCTGTTGAACTCCTGGAGTGATTTTTTTGTTTGTTTCATTTATTGTATTTTTCAACTACAGAATTTCTATTCGGTTCTTTATTTTCAAGTAGTTTCTATCTCTTTATACTTAATTTTGTCAGGTATTGTTCTCATATTTTCCTTTAGTTCTTTGATTATTTTAAAGACTGATTTAAAACCTTTGTCTTATAAGTCCAGTGTCTCATACTTTCTTGTTTCTTTGTGCAACTTTCAAATTTTATTGAAATCTGGACATTTAAGATAATGTAACATGGATGGATCTAGAGATTGTCATACTGAGTGAAGTAAGTCAGACACAGATAAATACCATACGATATCACATATATGTGAAACCTTAAAAGCAGGTACAAATGAACTTATTTACAAAACAGAAGTAGAATCACAGATGTGGAAAACAAACTTATGGTTATCAGGGGATAAGTGGGGGAGAGAGAAACTGGGAGATTGAGATTGACATATTGATTGAGATTGACATATGCACACTCCGATAGATAACTAATTAGAACCTACTCTATAGCATAGGGAACTCTACTCAATATTCTGTAATGGCCTATATGGGAAAAGAATCTTAAAAAAGAGTGGATATGTATGTATAACTGATTTACTTTGCTGTACATCTGAAACTAACACAACATTGTAAATCAATTATATGCCAAAGAAAATTAAAAATAAAGTCGTATTGTAATGTGGCAATTCTGATAATCAGATTCTCCTTTCTCCCCAAGGTTTGTTGTTTCTTCCTGGTAGATGGTTGGTTGTTTCATGACTTTTCTGAATTAATTCTGTAAAGTCTGTATTTTTTGTCATCTGTGGCCACTGAAGTCTCTGCTTAGTTAGCTTAGTGACCAGCTAATGATTGGACACAGATTTCCATAAAAATCTGGAACCAATCAGTCTCCCAGTCTTTTTGAGGGACTCTCTGTATTTATTGGGGCATGCCTTCAGCAATCAGGCATTTGACACCTCTGCGTTAACCTTCACGTCCTTCTTACACAGAACTTCAGGGTCAGCTATAAATGAGAGCTTAGAGCTTTCTCAGGTCTTTCTGGAGTATGTTCACAGCCCTACACGTGTACACAGTCTTCTAGCTTCCCAGGAATACGTCAGAGCTTTTCAAAGCCATCTATGGACATTTCATTCCCAAGTTTTTCCTTTTAAGCTTTTTGGTTCGCTTAGTGTGTACCCTAGTTGTTATCTGCCACCTAAAGTGTCTGTGATGTTACGCAATTGCCTCTAATTGTTTTTAACAAATGCTCCCAGGAAAAAGCCTTTTTGCTCTCGACAATCCTGTTTTTAGGTCATGTAAAGGACATCTCTGCAAGTGGAGTCTTCCAGGCAATCACCAGATAGATCAAATAATGATAATTCTCTGGGAATATGGCTTTAAAGGAGTGCCAACTCATTCTGTCCCTGCTGTGTTCGCTGACAGGCCAACACAGGTTTTTACCACTGATGTGGGTCAAACATGAGATGACAAGGGTGAACATCAACATTCTAGAAATCAGTGAACTGAACATTCTAGGAATCAAGATGGACTTGAATGGGTGAATTTAACTCAGATGACGATTATATCTACTACAGTGGGCAGGAATCCCTTAGAAGATATGGAGTAGCCATCATAGTCAACAAAAGAGTACGAAATGCAGTACTTGGATGCAATCTCAAAAATGACAGAATGATCTCTGTTTGTTTCCAAGGCAAACCATTCAATATCATGGTAATCCAAGTCTATGCCCCGACCAGTAATGCTGAAGAAGCTGAACAGTTCTATGAACCCTACAAAACCTTCTAGAACTAACACCCAAAAAAGATGTCATTTTCATTATAAGGGACTGGAATACAAAAGTAGGATGTCAAGAAACACCTGGAATAACAGGCAAATTTGGCCTTGGAGTACAGAATGAAGCAGGGCAAAGGCTAATAGAGTTCTGCCAAGAGAACACACTGGTCGTAGCAAACACCCTCTTCCAACAACACAAGAGAAGACCCTACACATGGACATCACCAGATGGTCAACACCGAAATCAGATTGATTATATTCTTTGCAGCCAAAGATGGAGAAGCTCTATACAGTCAGCAAAAATAAGACCGGGAACTAACTGTGGCTTGAATCATGAACTCCTTATTGCCAAATTCAGACTGAAATTGAAGAAAGTGGACAAAACCACTAGACCATTCAGGTATGACCTAAATCAAATGCCTTACAGTGGAAGTGAGAAATAGATTTAAGGGACTAGATCTGATAGACACAGTGCCTGATGAACTATGGAATGAGGTTCGTGACATTGTACAGGAGACAGGAATCAACAACATCCCCAAGAAAAAGAAATGCAAAAAAGCAAAATGGCTG
>NW_011494744.1:1879715-1880312 GCF_000754665.1 Bison bison bison | reverse complement strand
TAACAGAAGCAGAAGATATTAAGAAGAGGTGGCAAGAATATACAGAAGAACTGTACAAAAAAGATCTTCATGACCCAGATAGTCACGATAGTGTGATCACTCACCTAGAGCCAGATATCCTGGAATGTGAAGTCAAGTGGGCCTTAGAAAGCATCACTACGAACAAACCTACTGGAGGTGATGAAATTCCAGTTGAGCTATTTCAAATCCTGAAAGATGATTCTGTGAAAGTGCTGCACTCAGTATGCCAGCAAATTTGGAAAACTCAGCAGTGGCCGCAGGACTGGAAAATGTCAGTTTTCATTCCAATCCCAAAGAAAGGCAATGCCAAGGAATGCTCAAACTACCGTACAATTGCACTCATCTCACAGGCTAGGAAAGTAATGCTCAAAATTCTCCAAGCCAGGCTTCAGCAATATGTGAACCGTGAACTTCCTGATGTTCAAGCTGGTTTTAGAAAAGGCAGAGGAACCAGAGACCAAATTGCCAACATCTGCTGGATCATCAAAAAAGCAAGAGAGTTCCAGAAAAACATCTATTTCTGCTTTGTTGACTATGCCAAAGCCTTTGACTGTGTGGATCACAATAAACTGTGGA
>NW_011494744.1:1874640-1879615 GCF_000754665.1 Bison bison bison | reverse complement strand
GAGTGGTTCCAAATAGGAAAAGGAGTATGTCAAGGCTGTATATTGTCACCCTGATTATTTAACTTATATGCAGAGTACATCATGAGAAATGCTGGGCTGGAGGAAGCACAAGCTGGAATCAAGATTGCCGGGAGAAATATCAATAACCTCAGATATGCAGATGACACCACCCTTATGGCAGAAAGTGAAGAAGAACTAAAGAGCTTCTTGATGAAAGTGAAAGAGGAGAGTGAAAAAGTTGGCTTAAAGCTCAACATTCAGAAAACTTAGATCATGGCATCCGGTCCCATCACTTCACGGCAAATAGATGTGGAAACAGTGGTAACTTTATTTTGGGGAGCTCCAAAATCACTGCAGATGGTGACTTCAGCCATGAAATTAAAAGATGCTTACTCCTTGGAAGGAAAGTTATGACCAACCTAGATAGCATATTCAAAAGCAGAGACATTACTTTGCCAACAAAGGTCCCTCTAGTCCAGACTATGGTTTTCCAGTGGTCATGTGTGGATGTGAGAGTTGGACTGTGAAGTTGGACTGAGTGCTGAAGAATTGATGCTTTTGAACTGTGGTGATGGAGAAGACTCTTGAGAGTCCCTTGGACTGCAAGGAGATCCAACCAGTCCATTCTAAAGGAGATCAGTCCTGGTTGTTCATTGGAAGGACTGATGTTGAAGCTGAAACTCCAGTACTTTGGCCACCTGATGCGAAGAGGTGACTCATTTGAAAAGACCCTGATGCTGGGAAAGATTGAGGGCAGGAGGAGAAGAGGATGACAGAAGATGAGATGGTTGGATGGTGTCACTGACTCGATGGACATGGGTTTAGGTGGGCTCCAGGAATTGGTGATGGACAGGGAGGCCTGGCGTGCTGTGATTCATGGGGTCGCAAAGAGTCAGACATGACTGAGCGACTGAACTGACTGACTGACTGTGGGATATTGATTTTCAAGGATACTGTGAACCTGGAGCTAGTGAGGAAAAGTGAAAAGGGGCACATTAAAACATCACAGAGCTTATTTCCATACCAAGGTTCAGCAGTTTTTCATGAGTAGATCCTCCTTGAATTGCTGCAGGTTTTGAATTAATTTCCAGACCTCTGGAAAAATTGATTTGACAATTTTTGCTAGTTTTCTTGTTGCTTTAATGGATCAGAAAATGTTTGAGTATTCTTACTCTGCTTTTTTTGGTCACTCCATTTCTTTTGTTTTGAGAAGTTAACCTTTTTGGGAGCAGTGGGTGGGGAGGTGGGCCTCTTATACTCAAAACACCGGTAATGATTTCATTTCTTATGTGATAGTCCAACTTAGTTTCCCTCAGTGGGTCAGTGGATATAAGTCGTCTGCATTCTTGACAACTTTTGTTTTCCATTTCTGTTTCTCCTAAGGGTCTTAGAGGTGTGAGAACAGTTCAGAATTGATAATTAATAAGTTATACTACCAAATAAAGACAAAAAAGGTAAAAGTGAAGTTGGGGGGAAAAGTGATGTCAAATAGAGTACTTTCAACCAGAAATCCTACAGTTTTGTTGGATTTTGAATAAATGTTTAAAATATTAAACCAAAGAAATATAAAAAATAAAATTTGGAATTTTAAGAAAACTTTTTTTTTAACCTGATTCTGTAACTTGATTTTTACTTTTTGTTTTGTTGTATCCTGTCAGGATGCCCGACATGCAGCAGAGGGAGAAATATATACCAAGCTTAATCAAAAAATTGATGAATTTGTTCAGCTTGCTGATTATGACTGGACAATGTCTGAGCCAGATGGAAGAGCTAGTGGTTATTTAATGGATCTTATTAATTTTTTGAGAAGCATCTTTCAAGTGTTTACTCATTTGCCTGTAAGTATAAAAATGTCAAAAAATTGTTATAATTTTGCTTACTAAAATATATTTTAGAATTCAGTTTTAGTTGGAGGCTTACTTATTTAAACCACTTCCTAGTTTGAATATTTCCTTTTCTGTAAATCAATTTGTGAAAAATGTTAATTTATCTATTTTTTTATTGAGTTAAAATTGGTATATAACATCATATAAACTTCAGGTGTGTAACATTATAAATGGGTATTTGTGAACACTACAGTGACCACTATCATAAATCGAATTACCATCTATTTCACCCTCCCCCAGCTCCTAACCCTCTGGTAACCACCAGTCTGTTCTGTGTATCTGTGAGTTTGTTTTTGTTTTGTTTGATTCTACATAAAAGTGAAATCCTATGGTATTTGTCTTTCTCAATCTGACTTATTTCGCTTAGCATAATACCCTCCTGGTCCATCCATGTTGTTGCAAATGGCAAGATTTCCTTCCTTTTTTTATAGCTATGTAGCATTCTGTTGTATATATACATATATATGGCACATTTTCATTATCCATTCATGGACACTTAGGTTGTTCTCATATCTTGGCTATTGTAAATTATGCTTCAGTGATCATAGTGGTGTATATACTTTCAAATTACTATTTTTCCTTTTTTTTCAAAGAAATATACACAACTGAAATAGCTAGATCATATGGCAGTTCTACTCTTAATTTTTTGAGGAATCTCCATATTGTTTTCCATAGTGGTTACACCAGTTTACATTCTCACCAACAGCATATGAGGGTTCCCTTTTCTCCACATTCTCTCCAGTACTTATTATTTCTGGGTTTTTGGATTGTTTGTTTTTTATAATAGCCATTCTAATAGATATGAGGTGATACCTCATTGAAGTTTTGATTTGCATTTTCCTCATGGTTAGTGATGTTGAACATCTTTTCATGTGCCTGCTGGCTATCTATATGGCCAGCAAAATGTCTTTAGAGAAATGGCTCTTCAGATCTTCTGCCCAGTTTTTGAGTTGTTTTGGTTTTTTGTTGTTGAATTATGTGAGTTCATTATACAGCTTGGATATTAACTGCTATTATATATGATTTGCAAAAATCTCTTCCTGTTTGGTGGGTTGCTTTTTCATTTTGTTGATGGTTTCCTTCACCGTGCAGAAAACGTTTTTTAGTTTCATGGAGTCCCATTTGTTTATTTTTGCTTTCGTTTCTCTTACCTTTGGAGTCAGATCTAAAAAAAAAACGTGGCTAAGACCAATGTCAGGGAGGTTACCTCCTATGTTTTCTTATAGGAACTTTATAATTTCAAGTCTTTTTAAGTTTTTTAATGTATATATTTTTGGTTGTGCTGCGTCTTTGTTGCTACTCATGGGCTTTCTCTAGTTGCCGTGAGTGGGGGCTACTCTTCCTTGTGGTACACAGGCTTCTCATCGAGGTGGCTTCTCTTGTTGTGGAGCATAGGCTCTAGGCACTCAGGCTTTAGTAGCTGCAACACATGGGCTCAGTAGTTGTGGCTCATGGGATCTGGAGTGTGGGCTCAGTAGTTGTGGTGTACAGGCTGTAGTTGCTCTGTGGCATGTGGAATCTTCCCACTAGAGATCAAACCTGTGTCCCCTGCATTGGCAGACAGACTCCCATCCACTGTACCACCAGAGAAGTCCAATTTCAAGTTTTTAATCGATTTGAGTTAATTTTTATGTGTAGTATATGATGGTGGTCTAGTTCCATATTTTTGTGTGTGGCTGCCCAGTTTTCCCAACCCTGTTTATTGAAGAGATTCTCCTTTCTCCATTGTATATTCTTGGCTTCTTTGCTGTAAATTAGTTGTCCATGTATGTGTGGGTTTATTCCTGGACTCTCTACTTTGCTCCACTGTTCTGTGTGTCTGTTTTTATACCAATGCCATGTTTTGATTAGTGTGGCTTTGTAGTGTAGTTTGAAATCAGGAATCATGATACATCTTTAGTCAATTGTTTGAAACTTTAATTTGTTTTACTTTTTAAGCCAGATAACTTACAACTCACTTCCCACCAAAGCCAAAACAAAGCCCTGAAACTGACAACATATTCTTAACTAGAAATAAACTCTGATAGAAGTAGTTTTCATGAAACTACTTCAGTATGATCAGTGACTTTTCTTTTAGAAAAGGCCAAGAAATTATTGGGTATTTGTAGACCAGAGACTAAAATAGGAGCATTGCTCCATCCTATTATGTAGTCATAGTACAGTTACATCTTGAATAATATGTTGATGAAATGTTTCTTAAGAAGATATGAGAGGGACATTTGAGTATGAGTAGGCTGAAACACTGGATTCTTCCTATGAGGGATCCAAAGGGAATTCCCTGGCAATCCAGTGTTTAAGAGTCCATGCTTTTGCTGCCGTGGGGCCAGTTCAATCACTGGTTGAGGAACTAAGATCCCACAAGACTAGTGGCACTACCAAAGAAAGAAAAAGAAAGACAAGACCAAACAGATGATGGTGGGATGCACATTTTCTCATTCAGTTCAGTTCAATCACTCAGTCGTGTCTGACTCTTGTGACCCCATGAACTGCAGCACGCCAGGCCTCCCTGCCCATCACCAACTCCTGGAGTTCACCCAAACTCGTGTGCATCCAGTCGGTGATGCCGTCCAGCGATCTCATCCTCTGTCGTCCCCTTCTCCTCCTGCTTCCAATCCCTCCCAGCATCAGTCTTTTCCAATGAGTCAGCTCTTCACAGGAGGTGGCCAAAGTATTGGAGTTTCAGCCTCAGCATCAGTCCTTCCAATGAACATCCAGGACTTGTCTCCTTTAGGATGAACTAGTTGGATCTCCTTGCAGTCCAAGGGACTCTCAAGAGTCTTCTCCAGCACCACAGTTCAAAAGCATCCATTCTTTGGCACTCAGCTTTCTTCACAGTCCAACTGTCACATCCATACATGACCACTGGAAAAACCATAACCTTGACTAGATGGAACTTTATTGGCAAAGTAATGTCTCTGCTTTTGAATATGCTATCTAGGTTGGTCATAACTTTCCTTCCAAGGAGTAAGTGTCCTTTAATTTCATGGCTACAGTCACCATCTGCAGTGATTTTGGAGCCCCAAAAAATAAAGTCTGACACTGTTTCCACTGTTTCCCCATCTATTTCCCATGAAGTGATGGGACCAGAT
>NW_011494744.1:1850617-1874540 GCF_000754665.1 Bison bison bison | reverse complement strand
CATAAGGGTGGTGTCATCTGCATATCTGAGGTTATTGATATTTCTTCCAGTAATCTTGATTCCAGCTTGTGCTTCTTCCAGCCCAGCGTTTCTCATGATGTACTCTGCGTATAAGTTAAATAAGCAGGGTAACAATATACAGCCTTGACGTACTCCTTTTCCTATTTGGAACCACTCTGTTCCATGTCCAGTTCTAACTGTTGCTTCCTGACCTGCATACAGGTTTCTCAAGAGGCAGGTCAGGTGGTCTGGTATGCCCATCTCTTTCAAAATTTTCCACAGTTTATTGTGATCCACATTTCCTCTTTAGTTATACTCTAAACTAAAAGAATTACTGTTAAAATGTGAATGGAATAGTTTTGTACAAAAGAAGTAGGAAGAAATTTTGACCTTTTTAATATCATAATAAGATATAGGTGGACACAAAAAAGTTAAATCTGAAGCCTACCCAACTGCCTCTAACCATCTCCTTGTTTAAAATGAAAAGAAAAAAAAGACATTATTCTCTCCATCTCTTTCTCTATCAAAGGGCCAGTTAGAATATTTGAAGGAAGATATTGCTTAAAAATAGAAGAATTTCTTAAAGAGATTTTTATGGTGGGTCTGTGTCAAAGAGCTTTTAGAAGCTTACCCAGGGTTGATACTATATTCCTCACTATTTCTTGAGTTGAAAAAGGGAACCTGTGTATTATATATATAATTTTAATACCACCTCCCTAGTAGCTCAGTTGGTAAAGGATCTGCCTGCAGTGTGGAAGACCCGGGTTCAATCCCTGGGTCAGGAAGATCCCCTGGGGAAGGGAATGGCAACCCACGCCAGTATTCTTGCCTGGTGAATCCCATGGACAGAGGAGCTGGTGGGCTATAGTCCATGAGGTCACAAAGAATTGAACACGACTGAGCAACTAAACAGTATTACAGCAATTTCAAAAAAGTATGCATTAAATAGGTACTGAATTAATTTGAATTCACCTTGTCAGTACAAATCTCTGTGCTTCCAGCCAAAACCAGTTCTCACAAGTAAACACATTGCTCGTGTGTGCACGTATACACAGATACACATCATGTTTCTGTGTTGCAGTATGTGCTTCACAGGTTGACATGAGATGATGGGTAAGGATTTTGTGCCTAGCTCAGGTGAGATTAAGAGAGATTATATATTAGAAATGTTTAGGGTAAATGCCTTGCCTCAGGTGGCTGACATCTAGAGGGAAATCCTGCTTTTTCATAGGACAGACTCTGCTGACATTGAGAATGACAGACTCCTGTCACTCACCTGATCTATTACAATATTTTGTATAGTTTTAGGTGAGTGTGTGCCATTTGGGATTTTTATGTCATCTAACATGGGTTTTTCTGCAAGGAAAGTTCACTTATATAAAATGTAGACCAACAAATTCAACAACAGCAATATATAGGACATGACCAAATAAGAAAATTATGGTTTACAGTTAGGAAAAGAAAAAATGGTACTAATAACAGTATATTCTTATTCAAGGGATGAGCTGAAAGCATAATTCCCAAGGAAAAATATTAAGTTGTTGGCTATGGTAAATTTTAGCAAGATTGATTATTATGGCTGAGTATATTAATTCTCTGAAACGCTGAAATTGTATAAAATATTCAGTTAGTTTGTGTTCTTTCAAGCAAAAAACAGTGTTATTAAATGCATTATTTTTCTAAGCAATATATGGCGATGTATAAGCTGCCATTTTGATTTAAATGTTTTAAGCTAAAAATAATTCCTCATCTTCAGGTTACCTTTGGACCCAGATAGAGAGAGGGCCCAGTTTTGGACTCTCCCAAACTAAGAGAATCTTCATAATGTATTTGTTCATCACAGTCAGTCAGTCCCAAGTCAACCAGCTTACGTAGAATTATTTATCCATGAAAAATTATGTGGGGGAGCTGGCTCTGGCTCCATGATTCTTGATTTTGACAGGGTTAATAAACAGTGCCATGAGTTAGAGTCAATGGGAGCTGTGAAACTAAGGGTCACTCTTTCAAATAGTGCAAGTATTGGCCAGTATTGCAAGTAATTGGACAGACAAGTAGATCCTGTAGGATAAAGATAACTGTCTCGCCCCATCCCTGAAATGTACCTAAGACTGTCAGTTTAAAAGCTCCATTCTTAACTTCACTGCGTATTTACTTTTTGTCAGTCCCTATGATTGTTGCATCATAACAATGGGGAAAAATAATATTTTCCCCATCAAAGAGAGTCATGACTTGTAGTTGCTGACCACATTGCCTAGTAAAGGTTTCATTGATTCTAGAAAGGTTATAATCCACCTGATAGGATTTTGTTCTCTTCTCACAGGGTATGAGAACAATAGAACTTAATGGATGATAATGGTTCTGATGGAGCCCAGAGAAAGAACTTTATTGTTTTTCTCTTTTCTACTACACTGTGGCTGTGGTAGGAAGCTGTAGAATTTGGAAGGTCACCAATAATGTCTACTTTAAATGCCTCCAGTCTCTGGTTGAATGGCTGAGAGAACTGGTATATTACTCTCTTCATCTGTTTCTCTTAAGAATCAGCCAGCAAGCCTATGCAGAGGACTAAAAGTAAAGAGTTGCCTTGCTTCCATGTTAGATTATCTCCTCATCTGCATTTCCCTGTGCTGTAGCAGAGAATCCAGGCTCTCTGCTGGCCACAGGAATTAACAGTAACTTAAAAAGCAATATTTATAATAATGACAGGTATTTTCCCATACCCAGAATGTTAAACTGCCCTGCTAAATATATTGTCTTCAGGAAACTTACCATTTAATGACTCAGAGTCAAGCCCCCTTATATGTTACTGTTCTTAGGGACCAGAGTGATGAAGGGAAGAGAGCACAGGGTGGCCTTTAGAGTTAGAAGGACTTATGTTTGAACCTAAGATTTTTAACTTCCTGGCTGTGGAGTCCTGGCAAGTTGCTTAACTTCCCTGAACTCCTTTACTTCTGCAAAATAGACATAATCCATTTTCTCCATAGGACTTCAGTTCAGTTCCGTTCAGTTCATTCGCTCAGTCGTGTCCAACTCTTTGTGACCCCATGAACTGCAGCATGCTAGGCTTCCCTGTCCATCACCAACTCCAGGAGCCCACCCAAACTCATGTCCATTGAGTTGGTGACACAGTCCAACCATCTCATCCTCTGTCATCTCCTTCTCCTGCCCTCAAGCTTTCCTAGCATCAGGGTCTTTTCAGATGAGTCAGCTCTTCGCATCAGGTGGCCGAAGTATTGGAGTTGCAGCTTCAACACAGTCACCCGTAGCACTATCAGAGGATGAAATAAAATCTTGTGTAGAATAGTCGGCTGGCAGGGTGCTTGACATAAAATAGCACCTATTAATAAATATTTTATCTTTCCTTCTCCTTTCTTCCTCTGTTGTTTTAAGGCCTTTTATAGTATTAGTTTTAGTTCAGTATCATTACAGTTTTTTTCTCTTGTATTTATGCCTATATTTTTGGCTTGTATTATTTAGTTTTGAGTTCTGTGCTTTTGCATTGTATAGTATTTTAAAAGCTTCATTAATTGTTAAAGATACTCACTATAAAGTATATTTGTTTGAATAATTGTTACAGCTTGACTGCTTACAGTGCTTACAGTGACTCATGGTCACATGCTGGCTGATGTCAGTGAAGTGTGATTATTGAAAGATATAAATATTATTTTATCCCCAAATCAGTACTCTTGAAATCAGCAACGTTTACTGTTTCAAACATGTAAGTGAACTTTCTTGTTTCTGATAGTTTTTTCCTGACAGTTAAAAACTATTGCTCAGTAAAGAAGAAAATTTTAAAAAAAGTTATCTTCTGTTATCTTTTAAAAGAAAAGTTACTGTTAACATTTTGACGTGTGTTCTACAAGTCATCTTTTTCTAATGCATTTATAACACTTATTTTTAAGCCTAACTTGTAAGCAAGCTTTGTGTTTTTTAAATAAGATTTTATATTAGCTAGAAAATTTGAAAACCATTCAGTGTTAAATTTTTAAAAGCATTCAGCATTCATTCACCACTTACAAGTC
The DNA here is from genome assembly GCF_000754665.1 of Bison bison bison. Taxonomy (NCBI): domain Eukaryota; kingdom Metazoa; phylum Chordata; class Mammalia; order Artiodactyla; family Bovidae; genus Bison; species Bison bison. Next base: position 1,870,521 of record NW_011494744.1, on the reverse strand, counting down.
TATAAGTACAAGATATTGTTGAATAGCTTGCAGTTATTTAGTAATTCATGACGGCCAAGTGGGACTCAGTAATCTTTTACTGTGAATACAGTACCACCTAAAGACCCAGTGGTGATCCGCTGGAAACAGTAGTTACCATTTCTTTCTTTCATATATGCTAGTGATGTGTTTGTTAAAATAAAGATGTTTTATTGATTTACAACCACTAAGGGATATATGTAAATAATGAACCTGGCGCCACTGACTTTTTAATTTGCACTTTTAATTTCCATAAATAGTTTAAAAAACATTATGCTTTCTGTAAGTGAGAAATAAGTATATATATCCAGTGAACGAAAGTGCATGATTTAGATAGAAATGGATAGTGTCTAACTTTTAAAACCATACTCTAAAGCATTTTTTTCTGGAGATGCAGTACTATATTGAAAATCCTGAGATTCACAGTCTAGGCCTGATTATTCCAGTTAACCAACATTATGTAAGTTGACAAATCATTCAGACTCTAAATTAATGTGCTAATTCAGTTCATTTCAATTCAGTCGCTCAGTTGTGTCCGACTCTTTGCAACCCCATGAATTGCAGCACACCAGGCCTCCCTGCCCATCACCAACTCCCAGAGTTCACTCAAACTCAAGTCCATAGAGTCGGTGATGCCATCCAGGCATCTCATCCGCTGTCGTCTCCTTTTCCTCCTGCCCCCAATCCCTCCCAGCATCAGAGTCTTTTTCAATGAGTCAACTCTTCACATGAGGTGGCCAAAGAACTGGAGTGTCAGCCTCAACATCATTCCTTCCAAAGAACACCCAGGACCGATCTCCTTTAGAATGGACTGGTTGAATCTCCTTGCGGTCCAAGGGACTCTCAAGAGTCTTCTCCAGCACTGCAGTTCAAAAGCATCAATTCTTCGGCTCTGCTTTCTTCACAGTCCAACTCTCACATCCATACATGACTACTGGAAAAACCATAGCCTTGACTAGATGGACCTTTGTTGGCAAAGTAATGTCTCTGCTTTTGAATATGCTATCTAGGTTGGTCATAACTTTCCTTCCAAGGAGTAAGCGTCTTTTAATTTCATGGCTGCAGTCACCATCTGCAGTGATTTTGGAGCCGAGAAAATAAAGTCTGACATAGTTTCCACTGTTTCCGCATCTATTTCCCATGAAGTGATGGGACCAGATGCCATGATCTTAGTTTTCTGAATGTTAAGCTTTAAGCCAACTTTTTCACTCTCCTCTTTCACTTTCATCAAGAGGCTTTTTAGTTCCTCTTCACTTTCTGCCATAAGGGTGGTGTCATCTGCATATCTGAGGTTATTGATATTTCTTCCGGTAATCTTGATTCCAGCTTGTGCTTCTTCCAGCCCAGCATTTCTCATGATGTACTCTGCATATAAGTTAAATAATCAGGGTGACAATATACAGCCTTGATGTACTCCTTTTCCTATTTGGAACCAGTCTGTTGTTCCATGTCCAGTTCTAACTGTTGCTTCCTGACCTGCATATAGGTTTCTCAAGAGGCAGGTCAGGTGGTCTGGTATTCCCATCTCTTTCAGAATTTTCCACAGTTTATTGTGATCCACACAGTCAAAGGCTTTGGCATAGTCAATAAAGCAGAAATAGATGTTTTTCTGGAACTCTCTTGCTTTTTCGATGATCCAGCAGATGTTGGCAATTTGATCTCTGGTTCCTCTCCCTTTTCTAAAACCAGCTTGAACATCTGGAAGTTCACAGAATTAATATATTTCATTTCATAGAACTAAAAATGAAGGTTGTTTTTTAAAAAATATTTTAAAAATAAAGTTTATTTTTTAAATTTGCTTAAGTTAATATGCATACATGGTAGTAGGTCAGGTATCCCAGAAGACTTTGGGATGGAAAATAGCCTTCCCATCTCCCCCACCCCAGACTACCATTTCACCATGTTTTCATTTCTTCTGGTGGTTATCTTAAAAAGAGAATATCTTGTGAGTCCCTACTGTGAAAGATAAGGCACATGTATTCAATAGTGACTTCTCACTTCATCCTTTTTCTTCAGTTTGATGTTTTATTTCTTATGTTTATTGTTTCTTTATATAAAATAGTTATACTCCTATTTTTATTCCTATTCTTTAGTCAGTATCTTAATTTACTTCTATGTAAGATAAAGACAGTAGCCTCCCTCCCTTCACTCTGTCAGTTCTTCATCTGATGTTTTCTGACTGCTACAGAGGCCTCTGTCTCTGCTTTGTACCAGTTGCTCTCTAGAATTGCTGTATAGCTGTTTACCTGGGACTTTCTTTCTCTGATCTCCAGAGTTGGAAACTGTTTCGTGGATTTCAAGTGTTTTTAGAGCTTTACTGGTTGGTTTTGCTAAACTGCCACAGTAACTTTCTCCTGTTTAAGTCCTTGCATATCATGAAATACCTTCAGTATCCTTGTGTTTGATTGATAGTTTAGTAATTCTAAGTTGAATAGTTTTTCTCTGACAATTTTTGTTGCGTTCCTCCATTGTCTTTTGGCATCCAGGTTTTAGGATCTATTTTTTATTCTTTAATATTCTAAAATGTCATGATAATGTGAGGAGATGTAGGCTTGTATTTCATTTACTTAGCTCTTTATTCGATGGCCCCTTTCTGTCAAAGGGGAAGTTCAGCACAAGAAACTTCTCTTTTATTATTTTTTAGATAATTTTTTCCCTCCACTTTTCTGTTCTCTTTTTATTGGACTCTCATTAACTAGATGTTAAGAGTTTCTAGACTGATCTTCTTTATCTTTTCCTTCATTTCCTATCTCTTTTTTTGTTCTCTGTTTTGGGAGGATTTCTCAATTTTATTTTCAGTCCATCTAGAGAATATTTTATTAGTTATATATTTTAATTTTTAAGGAGTCACTCTGTTTTAAAAGTGTTCTTTTCTCATAGAATGCTATTCTTTTTTTTTTAATGTATATATTATCTTTCAAATCTCCATGAGGTGTTTTTACAATGTTGTATTGGTTTTGCCATACATCAACACGCATCCGCCGTGGGTGTACACGTGTTCCCCATCCTTAATTAATTTAATTGACTGCTGTAGCCTCTTCAGTTGCAGCATGTGGGATCTAGTTCCCTGACCAGGGATCGAACCTGGACCCCCTGAATTGGGAACACAGTGCCTTAGCCACTGGACCACCAGGGAAGTCCCTGGAGGGTTTTTTAAAAAGATATTTTCTGTTCCTTGAATTATCTATATTACCCTTGAATAGGTTTTTTCTTTCTTTGTTCTTCTCATTCTCTTTTAACAAAGAATGCCTGAAACGCTGATTTGCGTTTACTCTGCTACTGTATAAATACTCTATTTTTTGATAGATTTTTTTTCCCCCTCTTAGTTAGGAATCTGACTGGAAATGTTTTAAATTTGGGAGGTACTTTGCCTAGGATTCTTAACTTAGAGTGAGCAGGTATAGAGCTATCCATGAGATTGTGGTTTCCTCTCTTCAGGGCTGACTTCATGGATGTGTAACATGTGCTATGGCACATGGTCCTGAGTTTAGAAGGGTTCTGCACATGCTTTGGTGCTTTGCTGGCATCTTGAAATTCTTACAGATTTTTGGACAAGGGACCCCACATTTTCATTTTGCACTGAGCTCCACAAATTGTGTAGTCATCACTGCCCCTCTTTCCATTGTCACAATACCCCCCTTCCTCCTTCCTGCTCTCTCTCTCTTTTTTTTTTTTTCTACCTACACCAGGAGTCTCAACTCTCCCTTTGAAGTTTCTCTCACTATGGAAAAATGCTTGTGCTCTGTAGTTAGGGGATCACTGGCACGGTTGTTCTAGAAATCTTTAGTTACTTAACCTGTTTCCCATTGCATTTCTGGTATCTGTCCTCTCTCATATGCACAACTGGACCTCTAATACATAGCTGGCTCCCAACTCCACTGTAGTTCCCCTGGTAGCATGTAATGGGCAGTTGCTTTCTCTTCTCTATTTAATCTGTTTTCTGGGTGACTTCCCTGGTGGTCAAGGTGTTAAGACTCTGCACTTCCAATGCAGGGGGCACAGGTTTGATCCCTGGTCGGGGAATTAAGATCCCACATGTCTTGTGGCATGGCCAAAATAAATAAATAAATAAACATTTTTAAAGAAAAATCTGTTTTCTGTCTTCTAGAAGGTATCCCTTAATGAATTCCTCCACGTGCCTTCATTTTCTGTGTTGTTAAACATTTTATTCCTGTTTTGTAATTCTGTGCTTCTTGTATCACTTGTAGCTCAGGATCAGTGGGAAGCAAACACATTAACTTAGTCTACTGTCTTGATTTTGAACAACTTCTTTCCTTCTCTTTGAAATAAAATGATTGGATGAGATCACCTCTAATGTCCCTATTTATAAAATTTATTATTAAGTGTCACACAGGTGTAAAGTCCTAACTTAAACTTAGATTTATTCATTCTGGCACCTTATTTTCTTTTTTAGTTTTACTCTTTTATGTTCTTTGTCCTTTGGTTCATACTTTTTCCCTGAATTAAATATATAGGTGTACATGTCCTTTGACTTCACTGGAAACTGCAGAGGAGAACGTTAATAGTCAGTAGTACAATCACAGGCTTTAATCACCCTTTCTTCTTTTATGTGATACCAGAAAGAATTATATTAAAAATACAAAAATTATATTTTTAAATTGTTGCATAAGTAGCTTTGAATACATTTTGGTACTTTCCTTATCAAGTGAAAACATGACCATATATTTTTTGTATACATATATGCTAACAAATTACTTTTTCTTATTTCAATATTAATCTTTAAATATATAATAATAATGAATAATGTTGATCTGATGACTTAGTAACATAAAAATTGTGTAATGTGAACAATGATGAAAGCATCACAAGTCCTGTGACTTACTTGGTGTTCATGTTCGTATGTTAAATGTTGTTGACTGCCTTTATTGACTACATTACAGAATTTTAGCTAAATTTCATCTTGGCTTTATGACTTTTATATCTCACATACAAATTATATACCTGTTATACAATTTGAAAGATTTTGGGAAAAAATAGTTGAATAACTGTTGTGATGGGATTTTGCTAATCCAAACAAATTTTTTTGGAAGTTAAATCTAGAAAGGACCTAGAGGTTACCTAGAGTCTGGTCCAGTCTTCCAGAAGAATGAACTGTCTGGATAACACAGCTGCCAACCCACTGCTTACTGTGGGTAATTACAGTATCTACCTGGCCAGTTAAATGTCTTCCTCCATTTCTGCTTGTGGTTTCTCCTTTACTCCTTGTGTGTTTGGTAAAAAGGATAACTTCCCATATGTAGAGCCACCTTCAGTTCAGGCTAGATCAGATATTCAGGTGTCAGAGTTTGAGTTTTAAATTGTAACAACAACAGAGAGTCAGCTGGCTTGTGTATGGTGTAATTTTTTACTGCTTTAAACACCACTTCTGTTGATATCGGAATACATTTACCTTTTTTATGATTGCCTGTTTGACTTCCTTCTCAGACTAACAGCAGTGATCATGCAGCCATGTCGGTAAGTAGATACAAGCTCAAGCTAGCATGTGAATTAAAAAATAACGAACTTCCTGCAGGCTTATTTTTCTCTGCTTAGGTGCTTATGGAAATTTTTAATTGTTTTGACAGTGTTCTTGATGCGTTTGTAGTTTTTGTGGAAGCCAGAGTTTGAAGATAATAACTAGTTGTTTTGGTGAAGCAATCAAGATTCTCTGAGACTTGATTGTGAAAGTTAATATTATGGTACATCTGTGGTGAGCGCAGTGCTTTGAGGATATCTCTCTGTGGTCATCGCAGGTATGACAGGCCATGCTTGAGATATTTTCCTTATCTGCAAATGAGTTCAATAGTTCAATAAGAATATATACTCTGGAGATTTTTGTGAGGGTTAAAAGAGGTAGTATACATGCAATGTTCAGAAAAGTGCCTGGCGTAAAATGAACACTCAAAACATATTAGTTGTTATATTTGTTGTAAGATTATCTGTGCTTTTCATGAATGCTTTTTTTCTACAGCACTTATCCCAGACTCTACTTGTAGAAATCTCAGTGCATAACACAGTATAGCCTATTACCCAATTCAAATGTTTCTTTTTCACCAAGCCCAATAGTGTTCATTGCCTTCCTCAGCATCTACTCTTTTTTAGTGGCTTTGTCATATTTTTGCTTTTTATTGTATTTGTTCATCCTTTTCACCTCCAGTTACAAGCTCTTAAGACCTGAAATAAGAACTCAAATGTTGTCTGAGTATAGATATTGAAAAATATTCTTATTTTTGAAAAAATACCATCTAGCATTTGAAATTTAAATGTTCCTAACCTGCATTTTGTCCTTTCTGTTCTTATTTCTATTATCAAAGTTCAAATTTTGATTATCGTAATTGTCTTCTAATTTGTCTTTGCCAATAGTCTCTCATTACTTCTATTCATCCTACATATCAAAGCCAGATAATCCTCTCCAAAGCACATTTTAATTTCATTTTCTCTATTCAAAAATTTCAAGGTCTCTCACTTATCTACTGAATTAAGTGAAAATTGCACAGGCTAACAAATAAATGACCTCAGTCTCTTTCTGATACATTTCTGACCATGATTTAACCTGGGCATTTAAAGTGGAAAATTCACTCTGCCCTGCATCTAGCTTGAGTTTTCTACCTTGTCTTCATTTATAACTAAAAATTTTGAATCTCTTCCTAGAGCCATCTTTAATGCTACCTCTTTCATGAAGCTTTTACTGATTCTGCTTAACCTTATGTTGATTCTTTGTCCCACTTTTATGGTACTTATTTATATTTTGTCTTGAACTATGGTTGTAGACTTTCCTTCTTTCTACTTTCAGAATTTAATCTCATTATGTCAGGAACTATATCTACTCATCATGGTGTCTTCTGTAGTACCTAAACAATGTCTTATGTAGAGGAAGTGCTTTATAAGTACTTTTAAAGTTAACGTGAGAGGAATAGTGAATAACTAGACTATTATAAAGATAATTTTCTTGTATGTTTAAAAAGTATGAAAAGTATACTGCAGGGAGTTCCCTGGTGGCCTAGGGGTTAGGATTCCAGGCTTTCACTGCCAGGCCCTGGGTTCCGTCTTTGGTCAGGGAACTGAGAATCCTGCAAGCTGTGTGGTGTGACCAAGAAAAAAAAAGTATACTGTAAAAATCAGAAGTTTTGAATCAAGAAATTTATTTGTCAAATATAGAATACTTTCTAGTTTTGAAGAGAAAGTTTACATTCTGTTATTTGCAGACAGGAATTTAGAAAATGTCTATGTGAATATGATATAGTAAAGATGGTATCAGTACCATCAGATGAGTAGAAATATTTGCATGGTTACTCATTCCTTATACAACTCCTTGAAAGAATAGTATAACAACTCAGATCACCACTCTGTAGATACTATAATGTTGAATAGTGTTTAAGATGAACCTATAGCATGAAAATAATTTGCAAATTCCCAACACTAAGGACTAACACTTTGACTTATTGAAGAGACAGACCCTCAAGCTTTCACTTGACCTTTTGCTCATTTAATAAATGTTCAGTTCATTTCAATAAATGTAGTAGTTGTTAAGTACGTATTAAGCGTGCTTACAGATTTCCTGCAGACAGACCATATGCATATTCAGAATACAGAAGTGAAACTAACCTTGCTATCCAAAAAAAAGAACTTCAGATTGTTTCTTGTCCTGTATTTAAGAAGGACGGATGGATTTGGAGATCAGTTTTAGATAAATGTGAGTGAATAATTTGGAAAGATTTGGCACTTGAATGTCCAGTGTTTTAAAAAAGTTACTTATTTGAAATAGTTCTTTCTATGGTGATAAGCGAGGTATTTCTGTGACACATTTTGATACTTATTTCCGTACTTTATAATAAGTTACAAGTACACAAAAATCAACAAGAGCAAACCATTGACAGTATATCAGTGCAGTGGAGAAAGTTAGAGAACTTTGAGAGAAAACATAAATGACAAAGTTGAAAGCAGTCAAGGTCCAGTGTTAGTAATAGAATTTCTATTTTTTCTTAAGCTTTTTCATAATGTGATAAAACAGTTAAGTGATTTTCACTATTGGAAGTTAATTGCAAAAAAAATCTTGCTTTTTAGTTGAAAGTGAACATACTTGAATTTTATAACTCTGATTCTTTTGGGTATTAAGTTGATGTCTCTATTAGCTAAATACTGACTAATCTAGGTGAGAAATTTGATTTCATAAGTTTGTAAGCCTTATGTGCCAGGCTTCTCTGTCCATGGGATTCTCCAGGCAAGAGTACTGAAGTGGGTTGCCATTTCCTTCTCCAGGGGATCTTCCCGACCCAGGGATCGAACCCAGGTCTCCTGCATTGCAGGCAGACGCTTTATCCTCTGAGCCACCAGGGAAGCCCATATATAGCATAGCATACTTAAATATTTCCCTGCTGTTGAAGGTTGTAGAAAACAGTATTTTGAATTGCTTTTAATGAGGGCATAGTTGGAAGAAGTAGTGGCATTAATAACAAAGGGCTTTTAGCAAGAGAATTTTGGTAGGAAATCAGTGGATTAGGGGAGAAGTACAAGACCAACCTGTAAGTAACATTAAGGAGATATTTATTAAATGGAAATAAAACAGATTCTGTATACACACACACACAGTATTAGTACATACATGTATATGCACACTTACAAATAACCTTTTACTTCACTCTTATGGCTATAGATGAAACAGACTATATAATTGATGAAAGCTTTATGAGCAAAGGATCATTTTTAACAGGAAGATTCAGTATCAAAAACAGATGAAAACATACCATCTAGCAGTTTCACTACCAGATGGCAGCAGAGAATTTGTGTTCGTTAGGGTACTTGAGTTTTTGCACATAGGGGTAAGTTCTAGGAATGCAAATAGTCTTTCCTTTTAACCTGTATTACACAATAGAAAGAAAAAAATAGAAGATAGTTCTCTCCTCATACCACCCCCCACCAGAGTTAAGTAGGCCAAGGATTGGGGGAGAAAAGAGTCTAAAATATGTGGATAAGAGATTGTTTGAGTTGGAATTATGTTTATTATGAGCAGATAAAGAAAGTGAAAAAGAGGTCAGATCCCCTGGAGTGAAAGAAAGGAGATGGTAGGGAAAGATGTTGGAGTCAGAAGTTTCCTGTGCAAGCCACGATCTGATGGTGCTCAAGAACCTGTATTTTTTTTCTTCCCTGTATAGAACAGATAGGAATGGATAAGGGTGAGGATAAAAGAGATGATACTTTGCACATTGAAGTCCCAATAAAAGCGCAAGTTTAGATGAATATTACATATATATGAAACAATGTTTAATACTTCCTTTTCTTTCATTCAGGAGATTAGGCATTGTAAGGAAGCTGTCCTGTTTTAAAACTTTCTGCCTCTGATGAAAATTGGTCTGATAGCTGGTAATAGCATTGAGATTTAAAGCCTTTGTCTGTTTGGAAACAAGAAGGAGACAGTTGACACAGACCTACTGTAGATGTCTGTAAGGACTTATTTTTCACTCTCAGAATATTGTTGAATGTCATTTGCAAGATTGTTTTTATAAAAAAAGTGCTTAGTAGATGACTTACCTTGTTTGCTCCCTCCTCCCATAATGAGTTTCGTTCTGTTTTAATATGTATCCTTTCCTCACAGGATACATTTCCCTGAGTAGTTTAAACTCCTCTTCCAGGTACTCCCTCAACTGAAAGTGACTAATAGTATCTACCCCAACCGCATCCCCACAATCTAGGATTTAGCCCAAAGAAATTACCTGTTCAAAAAATCCTTAACATTCTAGATGAGTATACCCCAAACCTTTGAGAATTCCCAAATTTGAGAATATGGCTGTGCCATGTAATTTCTTTCAGAAAACACTGTAAGATACAGTTGAAAACTATAGATCTTAATGACAGTTACTTTACCCATGTCAATTAACAGAAGACAGCCAAGCCACATTGACTTGGGGAGGTTGGGACTTTGACTGTATTCAGTCTCTGAGTAGTTCCTCCCTGCCCACAACCCATTTCACAGAGTACCTAACTCAAAAGTGAGTCTCAGCAAATGAAGCCCTACTTGTACTGGCCTCTCGGAGCCATCCTTAAAAGGCTGAAATCTAGATATAAATGCCTTGAATGACAAAGGCCTACTCTGTGTTATGTTTACATATGTACGGCTATGTTTATAATATATTGGGCTTCCCCAGTGGCTCAGATAGTAAAGAACCTGCCTGCAATGCGGGGGACCTGAGTTTGATCTCTGGTTGGAGAAGATCCCCTGGAGAAGGGAATGGCTCCTCACTCCAGTATTTTCACCTGGAGAATTCCATGAACAGAGGAGCCTGGTGGGCTGCAGTCCATAGGGTCGCAAACAGTCGGACATGCTGATTGACTAACACTCACTCACTTAGCCTCCTACCTATATGTATTAATCAGAGAGAGTCAGCTTGGGTGACATTTGTCCACTTTACTAATGATTATGTGGAAATAGTCTATACTCTTCTAACTTGTTAGTGATTCTGACAACTTCTTTGCAAATTTTAAGTTGTACTGGGGTTGTGAAATAGTAGATTTTAATGATTATATAGTCCTAATACTCTGAGCTGGGTGCTTATGTAAAAAAAATGAGGCTCTGACTCTGCTATGACAGAGTTGTTGCTATAATAACAGTTCTTGGATGTTTCAGTTTTTCAGTCTTAATTCCTGTGGCTCGACCATAGTATTCAGTCACATGTGGAAGTTTACAGCTTAAGGTTCTCTTGCATTTCTTACATTTGCCAAGGGAGAAGGTTATAGGGCCTTGATATTTTATTGCTTCCCTATTTAAACATGAACTTAATTGCCCAATTTGCTGTTATTAAGTGAATTTAGAAGGTAGGAAATATCTCTGTCAGTTCCTACACAGCACAGACGAGCTTCCTCTTCATGCTACCTTGGACGAAAGTATGTTTAATCTAGATTTCTTTTTTTTTATATAAAATTTTTTAATTTTAATTGGAGGTTAATTACTTTACAATATTGTATTGGTTTTGCCATACATCAACATGAATCCACCACAAGTATACACTCTGGTATAATCAATAGCTTCAAAACCTTGACCTCTTCTAGACGTCATTGCCCTACTTGTCCTTGCATTCTCTTTCTGCTTATTAAAGTTAAGAGAAGTTTGAAGATATCATGGGACTGCTGTGACAGCAGCAATGATATTTGCAGGAACCTAAAAATCTGAGTGCTATATGTCATCTAAGGTCATGTTCAAAAGATTGTTTAAGAAGAAGGAAAAGAAAAAAAAGAAGAAGAAGGAAAAAGCCACCAAAGTTTAATGAGATCTGTGGTTGGGATGGGACTCCCCTAGTGGCTCAGTGGTAAAGAACCCACCTGCCAGTGCGGAAGACTTAAGAGACATGCATTCGATCCCTGGGTCGGGAAGGTCCCCTGGAAGAGGGCGTAGCAACCCACTCCAGTATTCTTGCCTGGAAAATCCTGTGGACAGAGGGGCCAGGCAGGCTACAGTCCATGGGGTCGCAAAGAGTTGGACACGACTGAAGTGACAACACATGCGCGCGCGTGCACACACACACACACACACACACACACACACACAGTTGGGATAAGGAAGTTAGGATAAGGCATGAAATAGAAATGTGCCATATAAGTGACCTGAAGTTTCCCCAGTTTGGAGAATTTTTTTCCCAACTTTAAGATATTTCTGTTCTTTTTAATCTGTGCATGTGTGTGTGTGAATGTGCATGTTCGTGTGTCCCAAGAGCAATACTTTATGTTATGTCTCATATCGTTATGGTTGAGAATTGTTAAAAGAAGAAAAGCCTAAGAGGAGAAAGGGAATTCATAATTGGCTATGGGAATTGTGGTTAACTGATGTGATAACCAGTTCTTTGGGGACTAGAGCTACTTAGATGCAGACAGGAAGAGTATGAGAGGAATATAGAAATGTAAAGGAGGTATTTTGGAGAATGTTAGGAATATTAGAATAAGTATATTTTGGTAGACCTATTAATTTTGGGGGCATAATCTCAAAACTGTTTTCAAGATTGTATTAAATTTATTTTTAAAACTTGCTAAAGAAATTCATCTTGATATTTAAACCTTTAAACATACATTCTATATTATTGGGAATCAGAGACATTTCAGTATTTTACCATGTGTTTAGCCAGAAAATAGATTAAAACCTTACTAGATGATGGAATCTTTGTGTATTTGTGAAGTCACCTTGGGGACATTTTTGTGTTTTAGGTATTTTTTTTCCAGATTGAATAATATTTTTTATGTTTGAGTAGTAGTACATTCAAGTAGTTTCATATAGTGAAATTTAAATTAGGGATTCTTTTGTAAAATAAAAAGAATTATAATGGATTTCTTAGATTAAAATGTCTGTTTTTCAACTTGGCATCATTTTTCAATAAGAATTCATTTCTGGTTTTAGTGTTGGATACTCCATATTTGATGAAAGACCTCACTCTTTTGGACAATGTGTTTTAAAAGGCTAAAAATTGTGGTTCTTTAGGAGACTGACCAATTCATCAAAATATTTACTTTCTTCTTTCGTCTTCCCTCTGAAAAGGCTATTTCGTATCTCATAACTGAAATTCACATTGCAAATTGAGAGGCAATAAGTTTGAATACTATAGCAGTATTTTGCTGTTTTTATTTAAATAACTTTAAAAGTCACATAGAATCAGAATAAATAAATTTGCTTTCCAATGTTAGATTTAATATTCAAATTGACCATTATTTTATTCAAGTTTTTAAGTTTTTCCTGACAAGAGTTACATAACTTTTCAAAACAAAACCTGTTATCAATTTAAAGAATAATATAGTGCATAATATTTCTGAGTCTATATATTTTTTTAACTTAAATAAAAAGTAGCATATTGTGCAAGGTTGCTCTTTTGTGAGGGTATAAATAAAAGAAAATGGATTCTCCTGGGATCTTTAAGGAAAATAGACCAACACAGAAAGAATGATTGTAATTTCAAGAGTACATTTTTATGTAAAGTGTATTTGAGAGAATGAAAGCAGCATTGAAAAATGCTTTCAAATAATTATTATTGAAATCAAGCCTTCCTATTTTATTAGATCTTTGAAATAAAAGAATTGTGAGACAGAAATGAAAACTTCAAATGAAAATTTAAATGTGTCAAATTAGTTTTTAAGTATTCTACATTTTTCCTACTATTATATTAGAATAGATCTATCAGAGTGTTACTTTGAAACCAAAACTGTTTTGAGTTATAATCTAATAAAATGTGTTGTATTTTTGTTACCATGTCATTTTATGATGTTTCAAAGGAAACAGAGTATCTTTACCTAATCTATAATAGTAAATTATTCTGGAAATTTGGCTTGACATAAAAACAGATGTGTTTTCTTGATTCCTTTTAAACTGAGGGTTGGTGGTTTGTGGTTTATTGTTCCTGTGATTGGCATTAAAAGCCTTATTTCACAGCTTGCAGTGAGGGACTATTGGGTAAAGACTGTCTGTGTTCCACAAACTAAATTCAAAAAGTGTCAATCAAGGTCTCACATAGGTTACTTAGAGAATGAGTTTTCTTACTGGTTTCACCAAATGTCGCCTCATGCTGTCTTTGATTGGCACAGCCTGGCAGGGAGGATGGATGAATCTGTCACCGACTGGTTAATTGTGTTGCTGGTCTCAGTCTGACATTAGGTCTTTGACTCTTAAGTGGCTCAATACAAAACAAATTAGCAGATTGTAGTCATATTTCTCATTCTATATGCTTTGACTTTGTTGAATGCAGTCCATAAATCATATTGACTGACACACAAGTAAATGATGAAAGCTGCTTTTGAGACATGAATCTAGAAAGCAACACTGTGAAGGTGCCATGGAAGGATGCATATGGTTGACCCTTTGGGAATTTCCTAGGAGCCAAATGTCTCTTTACCACAATTGTTCTTAGAAGAAAAGCTTTTGGGTAATGCGAAAAGGATCTAATATGTCAGCAGATTCTCTTTTACAAGTTCCTTTGAAATACAAGAAGTTTGTCCAGGGGTTTTCTCTATTTGCAAGTTGTTTTTCAGCAAAATGTGAGAGCAGGGTAAAAAAGTAGTTACCTTTAAAAGCTTGGCAGGTGTTTTTACTTATTGAAATTTATGTTAAAGAAAAAGAGAATGTTAGCAATAGTTGCAATTAACTTTTCAGATGAGAGGAGCAGAAATTTCTAGGTGCTTGATACTAAATGTGCTATATTTTCTCAGTCATGTCATTTAATTATTTTGGCTTTGTTTGTTGTATTGTGAAAAACCAGGACATCTGTAATGAAAATGGCTGGTTTTTAAAGATAGTTGTAGAAGTACTTAGATTATTTTTGTTCTAGAAGGTGATACAGTATTAAAGCATTAAACAGTATTAAAGCAAAATAGTGTTTGGAAAGAAGTGTTTTGGTTATACAAAAGTGTACCAAGGGCTACAGGCATCAAAAATGTTTGGGGGATATGCAAGTTTCTGGAATATTAAAATTTTCTGTCTCAAAATAAGTAATAGATAAAATTTGCTTACATTTTATAGTCAAAAAGTACACATTAAAAAAAAATGATCTTATAGAATATAACTGTTTAAAGGATTTGAACCTTTGATATCAATTTTGAGCTATAAAAAGGAATTTTTCATTTCAATATTTTATAAACATTTTAAACTTCTATCTTTGAGAACAATAAGCCTGTATTTAATATGCATAATCAAAGGAAATTGCATGTGTTACTTAAAGAGAAACACGTGTGTGTGTGTGTGTGTATGCACGCGCATGCACACTTGTGTGTTTTCATTACCCGTATCCACCACGTTTATGAAATAGCCTGTGCTTTGTACTAGTACCATTATTTTGGCTCCAGTACTATTGCTGCATAGTCATATGTAGCATCTGAACCCATGTTAAAATCGTACGCAATGTGTTTGTTTATGAAATGAATGTAGTAGTAACTGTTTTTGGCAGTTTATTAATCTGTTTTTGCAGTTAGTGCATTATATAAAGTGGCAACATAAGTAGGACGTGGAGCTGATTTGATGGAGAAGTACATTAAAACTAAAACATGCTAGTTGTTCCATTAGATCAAAATGACATTTCCATTAAGTTTTTTCAAGCCTATTACATTGTAATTAAATTACATGCATTGATTTCTTCTTTTTCTGTCTCTCCCCTCCTGCTTCTCATTCATATTGATATTATTCTGCTTGGGAAATGGAGCTGCATGTCTCCTAGACTAATTCTTCTTGGTTTGGGGATCTTGAAGCATGCTGGGTTTTGCATTGTTTGTTACATTCCTTTTTGGCAGTTCATCAGTATTTGTCAAATATATTGTTTGCAGTTTCTGATTTAGATATTGGCATTCCATTTCAAATGCACAGTTTTTTTTTTTAGTGTGCATAGTGTCTAAATGCTAAAGATTCATAAGGACTCATAAAAGTTCCTTGTTTCTAGTCTGACATTAAATGTGCAATCGAATGAACAATTGTTCAAGTAAACATCTTTAAAATATATTTGTGTTCCTTGTTTTCTAACAGATCAGTCCTATGTAAACATTTTTGCATCAGTATATTATAGCATTTATGTTTGGAAGATTTTGGTGATTTTGTAGCTTTATTGGCCTCTGTGATAAGTAGGAAAAGCATAATGATCACATATCACTGGGTGAATATTTGTTAATGCTAATAAGGCAAAACATGGCACATCTTCCAAAAGTTCTTATTTCTAACCTTAGTCATAGATCTTTGAATCATATGGGTGTCAGTCCTTCACCAAATCACATAATTGTGGGTTGGA
Source organism: Bison bison bison (assembly GCF_000754665.1). NCBI lineage: Eukaryota > Metazoa > Chordata > Mammalia > Artiodactyla > Bovidae > Bison > Bison bison. Next base: position 1,854,766 of record NW_011494744.1, on the reverse strand, counting down.
GATAGCCATACTAGCCGTGATATTACACTGGGAAGCTTTACCTGAAAGTTTTTGTAATATTTTCTTTTCAACTGTAGTTAAAATAAAAAGTCTGCTTGAAAGAATAATTTATACTAAAGGCAATATTGTGATTCAGCTATATAATCTAGAAGCTAGACATTTAAAATTGTTTTTATAATTTTAAAGAAAATACAGCCTGAATCAAGGCTGTCAAAATTCATGTGGAGAATTAGGAGCTTATTATAGTAGAAAATATAATGATATTGTACCAAAAGACAACCACAAGTATTTGTAGCTCACTTAACTTTATATTTCTAAATTATCAGATGATTTTAAAACTTAATTTTTAAAACTAAATAAAAAGATTTGTAGATGATTGTGAAATCATATTGGTATGCAAGCTTCTTTTTCTCCCTCCTAATTGAAGCTGTACTCCAAACTAAGCTTCCTATTAGCAGTAAAAACTTAATGACTCAAAGTATGTTTTATAAAGACATTTTACTTACTACATACATATGAAAGTGTATGTTATAAAGTATATTAGGTATAGTTAAATTATAATAAATTGCACTATTAACTTAATTCTTGGCTTGGTTAATTACATAAAGGAAAGTTTAAAAAGCATTATATGAATAAATGTTCCATCAACATGACGGTTGTTTTATGTCACAAATGGCATATTTTAATGTGCATTTTTAAAAATACTTGAGATATTTAAAGAGATATGAAATAATCAATAGATTTTAAACACAAACTTTAATTTTTCTACATACAATTATAGCTTTAATGATGTTTATATCATAAGAATGACAAGTCAACAGAATGTTGCTTTCAGTTCTTATGCTAAAAGACAGCCACTCAGAATACAGAAAGAAAAAGGCGATCACTAAAAAAAATGCCATGAAAAATTTTTGTGATACTTTATGATATGATACGTTTCTATGTTTGTTTATTTTTTGGTTTGGATGTTTGTTTTCAACAGGGGAAAGTTGCCCAGACTGCTTGCATGTCAGCCTGCCAGCATCTGTCAACATCCTTAATGCAGATGCTGCTGGACAGTGAGTTAAAACAGATAAGCATGGGAGCCGTTCAGCAGTTTAACCTAGATGTCATACAGTGTGAATGTAAGTACCTTGTTGGTTAAAATGATGCATTTCTAGGAATCTATATGTAAATTATATGGGAAAATGGTATAGAGTAGCATAGTTCATTAAAGAGAGAGGAGGCCTGATCCAGCTAAACTTTCGGCAGCCTTAGAAGCAACTTCTTTCCAAGAAGAGGAAAACATTTCAGTTTCACATTTAGGGCTCTAGAGTGGCACTAAAGTGACAGTCTGAATGGATAATTAAAAAGGTGATTTATTTATAATTCTTTTTTTTTTCTTTATTCCTTCTGGTCATTCTTGTCTTCTTGCCAGAACTCTCCTGATGTTTGTAGTACATGAATGAAATTATTGTTTGTCCTTCTTATTTTCCACACATAAACTTTCAGATACTTGCTAAAGAATGCTCTTAGGAACCTGCATTCCAACTGCAGTTTCTTTATAGTCTGACATTTTGATTCTCTCTCCCAAAGAATTTCTCAAGTCTTTACCTTTGCCCTTATTTTTCGCTTTATTTTCTTTAGGTGACCGGGTTAGCAGATTCCATAATCTAATGTTGACATTAGCCAGTCACCTTCAAAATTGATTGTGCTGTTTAGTTATTAGCCTTGCTATAAATGCTTCTAGCTGTAGGTTTTATTACCCCTATACAAGACATGAGTTTATGGAATAATTTTTAAGCACTTCTTTCAAATGTATGGTATATTGATTAAATGATGAAAATCCCTGGTTGACAGTTTAGGCAGGCACCACTGTTGATAAATTGAAAAACAGTGGGGCACAAGAAGGATTATAAAATACTTGCTTGGGGCAGATTTTGCAATAATATATTCTGTGTAAAAGACATTAGAAAATTAAATGTCAGTGGCTTGCAGATGAAGCAGGAGTGGCAGTTTTTTCAATGAGTAATAAATATTTGTCTGCTTCTATACAAGGCATTCTGCTAGGAAAAACATAATTAACATTAAAAAGAATACGTGTATAGGCTCAATTATTCATTACAGTTATCAATCATTTATTACACGAAAAAATAGAGTTTTTAAAGACTCACCGATTTCCTTCAAAAAAAGAGAAATACTAATCTACAAAGCAAAAGAAAGATAGTTTTCCCTTATAGAAGAACCCATTTTCTTTTCCTAGAAAGCATTTCTAATTTTCTCAAATTAGAAAGCCTTTATTATATTTCTTTCTCAAAATAAAACTGTCATTTACAAGATGATATTTATTGTATTTACTAAAATATTTACCAAAAAGCACTTTTTAAAATGTTTCTAGGGACTTCCTTGGTGGTCCAATGGCCAAGATTCTGTACTCCCAATACAGGGGTCACAGGTTTGATCCCTGATCAGGGAACTAGATCCCACATACCACAACTAAAGATCGTACATACAGCAACTAAGAGCTGGCACAGCCAAATATATAGATCTTTTAAAAAAAAAAAATTGTTTCAGGAGCTTCCCTGGTGGTCCAGTGGTTAAGAATCTGCCTGCCAATGCAGGGACCATGGGTTTGAAACCTGATCTAGGAAGATCCTAATGCTGTGGAGCAACTATGCCTGTGTGCCAAAGCTACTGTGCCAAAGCTACACGCTCTAGAGCCAGTACTCTGCAACAAAAGAAGCATCTCAATGAGAAGCTGCTGCTGCTGCTAAGTCACTTCAGTCGTGTCCGACTCTGTGCAACCCCATAGACGGCAGCCCACCAGGCTCCCCCATCCCTGGGATTCTCCAGGCAAGAACACTGGAGTGGGTTGCCATTTCCTTCTCCAATGTATGAAAGTGAAAAGTGAATGTGAAGTCGCTCAGTCGTGTCCGACTCTGTGCGACCCCATGGACTGCAGCCCACCAGGCTCCTCCATCCATGGGATTTTCCAGGCAAGAGTACCAGAGTAGGGTGCCATCGCCTTCTCTGCAGTGAGAAGCTGGAGCACCACAACTAGAGAGTAGCCCCTGCTCACTGCAACTAGAGAAAGCCCAAGTACAGCAAGACCCAGCCAGAAATAAATGCATAAATAAATAAAATTTAAAAAGTTTCTAATGCAAAGCAATTGTTAATTCATTCTACAAATAGTTTGAAACTGATTTCTTAAAAGTCTTTAAAAGCTATCTTACAGGGGAATTCCCAGGTGGTTTGGTGGTTGGGACTCTGCGTTTTTCACTATGGAGGGCTCTGGTTCAATCCCTGGTAGGGACCTAAGGTCCCACAAGCCATGCTGCATGCCAAAAGAATTTTTAAAAAGCTGTCTTATGAGATCATTTCAGTATAATACTCATGTAAACTTTTATATAAGTATTGCTTGAGGCATTTCAGAATATTGATAATTGGGTCATTGAACCCTTTATTAGCATTTGCTTGTGTCTTCTCAATTAGATATTTGTTCAGAAATGGAAATTACTGTTTGGTTAGGCAGCTTCAGGTACCTAGATTTTTTCTCTGTTCTCTTACCTCTCCTTGAAGAGCAAGCCTAACTCCAATTAGAAAAAGCACATAAACACACAGCTTTGCCTCTTTTTCCCATCACAGGACACTTTCTCCCATTTGTTACTTATTTGGGTGGAGTTACTGAAGGCTTCTTTTAAAACACTGATATTTTCTTAAAAGACTAATCTCTTAGAAGAAATTATACAAAACTGTAAGGTATAACTCAGTTAAAGATGTCCAAGATCAGGTGCAAGAGGGATAAACCCTAGCCTGATGAGGGCCAAGGTTCTGGTACTATAGATACAGAAAGGGAGAAACCAGGACTTAAAGACAAATCACAGAGGATAACTCAGCTTCCTATAAGATTATGCCTGTGGTTGGCTCTGCTCCTGCCTTCAGTCTTTCCCAGCATCAGGGTCTTCTCAGATGAGTCAGCTCTTCGCATCAGGTGGCCAAAGTATTGGAGTTTCAGCTTCAACATCAGTCCTTCCAGTGAACAACCAGGACTGATCTCCTTTAGGATGGACTGCTTGGATCTCCTTGCAGTCCAAGGGACTCTCAAGAGTCTTCTCCAATGCCACAGTTCAAAAGCATCAATCCTTTGGCACTCAGCTTTCTTTATAGTCT
>NW_011494744.1:1847772-1850517 GCF_000754665.1 Bison bison bison | reverse complement strand
TGGAAAAACCATAGCCTTGACTAGATGGACCTTTGTTGGCAAAGTAATGTCTCTGCTTTTGAATATGCTGTCTAGTTTGGTCATAACTTTCCTTCCAAGGAGTAAGCATCTTTTAATTTCATGGCTGCAGTCACCATCTGCAGTGATTTTGGAGCCCCAAAAGATAAAGTCTGCCACTGTTTCCACTATTTCCCTATTTGCCATGAAGTGATGAACCAGATGCCATGATCTTAGTTGTCTGAATGTTGAGCTTTAAGCCAACTTTTTCACTCTCTTCTTTCACTTTCACTGAGAGGCTCTTTAGTTCTCCTTCACTTTTCTGCCATAAGGGTGGTGTCATCTGCATATCTGAGGTTATCGATATTTCTCCCAGCAATCTTGATTCCAGCTTGTACTTCTTCCAGCCCAGTGTTTCTCATGATGTACTCTGCTGCTGCTGCTGCTGCTAAGTTGCTTCAGTCGTGTCTGACTCTGTGTGACCCCATAGACAGCAGCCTACTAGGCTCCCCTGTCCTTGGGATTCTCCAGGCAAGAACACTGGAGTGGGTTGCCATTTCCTTCTCCAATGCCTGAAAGTGAACGTGAAGTCGCTCAGTCGTGTCCGACTCTAGCAACCCCATGGACTGCAGCCCACCAGGCTCCTCTGTCCATGGGATTTTCCAGGCAAAAGTACTGGAGTGGGGTGCCATTGCATTTAAGTTAAATAAGCAGGGTGACAATATACAGCCGTGACATACTCCTTTTCCTATTTGGAACTAGTCTGTTGTTCCATGTCCAGTTCTAACTGTTGCTTCCTGACCTGCGTACAGGTTTCTCAAGAGGCAGGTTAGGTGGTCTGATATTCCCATCTTCTTCAGAATTTTCCTGTTTATTGTTATCCACACAGTCAAAAGCTTTGGCATAGTCAATAAAGCAGAAATAGATGTTTTTCTCGAACTCTCTTGCTTTTTTGTGATCCAGCGGATGTTGGCAATTTGATCTCTGGTTCCTCTGCCTTTTCTAAAACCAACTTGAACATCTGGAAGTTCATGGTTCACATATTGTTGTGAAACCTGGCTTGGAGAATTTAAAGCATCACTTTACTAGCATGTGAGATGAGTGCAATTGTGTGATAGTTTGAGCATTCTTTAGTGTTGCCTTTCTTTGGGATTGGAATGAAAACTGATCTTTTCAAGTCCTGTGGCCATTCCTGAGTTTTCCAAATGTGCTGGCATATTGAGTGCAGCACTTTCACAGCATCATCTTTTAGGATTTGAAACAGCTCAACTGGAATTCCACCAGTGTAGGGCTACCCAAGACAGAAGGGTCATGGTGGAGAGTTCTGACAAAATGTAATCCCCTGGAGAAGGGAATGGCAAACCACTTCAGTAGTCTTACCTTGAGAACCCCATGAACAGTATGAAAAGGCAAAAAGATAGGACACTGAAAGATGAACTACTCAGGTCAATAGGTGCCCAATATGCTACTGGAGATCAATGGACAAATAACTCCAGAAAGAATGAAGAGATGTAGCCAAAGCAAAAACAATACCCAGTTGTGGATGTGACTGGTGATAGAAGCAAGGTCCAATGCTGTAAAGAGCAATATTGCATAGGAACCTGGAATGTTAGGTCCATGAATCAAGTCAAATTGGAAGTGGTCAAACAGAAGATGGCAAGAGTGAATGTCGACATTTTCAGTCAGCAAACTAAAATGGACTGGAATGGGTGAATTTAATTCAGATGACCATTATATTGGGCAAAAATCCCTTGGAAGAAATGGAGTAGCCATCATAGTCAACAGAAGAGTCCAAAATGCAGTACTTGGATGCAGTATCAAAAACGACAGAATGACCTCTGTTCATTTCCAAGGCAAACCATTCAATATCACAGTAATCCAAGTCTGTGCCCCAACTAGTAATGCTGAAGAAGCTGAAGTTGAACAGTTTTATGAAGACCTATAAGACCTTTTAGAACTAATACCCAGAAAAGATCTCCTTTTCATTTTAGGGGACTGGAATGCAAAAGTAGGAAGTCAAGAAACACCTGGAGTAACAGGCAAATTTGGCCTTGGAATATGGAATGAAGCAGGGCAAAGCTGATAGAGTTTTGCCAAGAAAATGCACTGGTCACAGCAAACATCCTCTTCCAACAACACAAGCGAAGACTCTACACATGGACATCACCAGATGGTCAGTAGTGAAATCAGATTGATTATATTCTTTGCAGCCAAAGATGGAGAAGCTCTATACAGTCAGTGAAAACAAGACCGGGAGCTGACTGTGGCTGGGATCATGAACTCCTTATTGCCAAATTCAGACTTAAATTGAAGAAAGTGGGAAAAACCACTAGAGCATTCAGGTATGACCTAAATCAAATGCCTTATGATTATACAGTGGAAGTGAGAAATAGATTTAAGAGATTAGATCTGATGGAGAGTGCCTGATGAACTATGGACAGAGGTTCATGACATTGTACAGGAGACAGGGATCAAGACCATCTCCAAGAAAAAGAAATGCAAAAAAGCAAAATGGTTGTCTGAGGAGGCCTTACAAATAACTGTGAAAAGAAGTGAAAAGCAAAGGAGAAAGGGAAAGATATACCCATTTGAATGCAGAGTTCCAGAGAATAGCAAGGAGAGATAAGAAAGCCTTCCTCAGTGATCAATGCAAAGAAATAGAGGAAAACAATAGAATGGGAAAGACTAGAGATCTCTTCAAGAAAATTAGAGATACCAAGGGAACATTTCATGCAAAGATGGGCTCAA